>NW_007178789.1:203931-211429 GCF_000164805.1 Carlito syrichta
TCAGTGCTGGTCACCGACAAATGGTGTTGCTTTGCAGTTTCTGATTATTCTTTACTAATGTATGGAATTTCAGTAGATTTTTAATACATGTATATCATACCCTGTGACCTTGCTGAGCCCATTCCTTCTCGGAAGTTTTTTGTTTGTGTTTTTGTCGAGGTTCTTTGAGCTTTTCATGTACACAGTTATGTCATCTGCAGTATGGACAGTTTTATTTCTTCCTTTCCAACCTATATTTTTTTCTTTTTCTTGACTTATTACACTAATCAGACTCTCCAGTACCAGGTGAAATAAAAGTGGTGAGAGCAGAAATCCTTGCCTTGCTCCATCTCATGGAAGTGGAACAGATGTTCTGTCATCCTTAAGTATAATGCTAGCTGTAAGTTTGTCATAGATGCCTTCTATCAGATTGAGGAAATTTATCTTTATTCCATGTTTGTGGAAAATTTTTTTTTTTTGGTCAGGAATGGATATTGGATTTTAGCAAATCCTTTTTCTGTATCTATTGGGATGCTCATAGGTCGTCTTTTTTAGTGTGTTAATAAGGTGATTACATTCATTGATTTTTGAATTGAATATTAAACAACCTCATATTCCTAGGATAAGCTTCACTTGATCATGATGTGTCATCCTTTTTATATATTGCAAATTCAATTGGTTAATATTTTGTTTAGAATTGTTGCATTGATGTTCATAAGGGATATTGATTAGAGAGTTTTGTCATATTTTTGTTAGGTTTTGATATCAGGGTAATGCTAGTCCCTTAGAATGAGTTGGGAAGTGTTTCTTACTCTTCTGTTTTAAAACAATTTGTGTAGAATTGTGTATTATTTCTTCCTTCAATGTTTGGTAGAGTTCACTATTGAAGCAAGCCATCTGGGCTTTGTGGAAAAGTTTTTAATTAACAAATGTAGAGCTATTCAAATATAGGGTTATCCAATTTCTTTAATAGGTTTAAGGAACTTTCTTTACCAGATATAGAACTCTTATTATTTCTTTCCTCTTGAGTGATCTTGGTAGCTTTGGTCTTGTAAGGATTTTGTGATTTCATCTGAATTGTCTAATTTATTGGCATGGAGTTGCTCACAATATTCCCTCTATTATCCTTTTAATAATTGCAGGATGTCTACTCTCTCACTCCTATATGAAAAATTTGCATCTTCTCTTTTTGTCTTCATCAGTCTATACAAAGATTTATCAATTTAAAAACTCAGCATTTGGTTTCATTGATTTTTCTCTATTATTTTTCTGTTTTCAGTGTCCTCAATTTCTACTCTGGTCTTTTTTTTTTTTTTGAGTTGGAGTCTCACTCTGTCTCCCAGGCTGGGGTGCAGTGGCATGCTCACGGCCACTGCAGCCTCGACCTGCTGGGCTCAGGTGATCCTTTCATCTCAGCCTTCCAAGTAGCTGGAACTACAGGCATATGCTACCATGCCCAGCTAAAGAGATGAAGTCTTACCAAGTTGCTCAGGCTGGTCTCGAACCCCTGGGCTCAGGCAGTCCTCTCACCTTGGCCTCCCAAAGTGCTGTGATTACAGGCTTGACCCACTGTTCCTGGTATTCTGATCTTTATTATTGATATATTCCTACTTACTCTCCGTTTAATTTGCTTTTCTTTTTTAATTTCTTATGGTATAGCTGAGATTATTTATTTGAGGACTTTTTTCCTCCCAAATAGGCATTTGGTTCTATAAACTCTGTCATATATTAGTATTTTATAGATGAGAACCACTTCATAATTTTTAGAACCATGCTTTTCTGTAATATAAATTTTTGAAATTGAAAATAATCCAGATATTTGATGAATATCTATTGTTTAAATTAGCGTAACTTTAAGAATTTAAAAATGTATAAACATTATATTTATAGATGTTTATGATGGACTTTTCTAGGAAAATAGAAGGACAGTAACATTAACTCTAGAAGGAGGGAGAAAATTGTTCAATTTTCAAGGAAGTAATGGGTGCATTATTCAAAAAGAAGATTCTGCCTTACAGACAAGTGTTTTCAGACTTAGAAGGAGCAAGTAATCTCCATGCTCTACAAGGGGGGGATCCAAAAAACCCAGAATTATCTTTTGGAGGGCAGGTCCCTTGTAGTACAGGTTTTCCCCTGCCGGGTAGCTAGCGTTGTTGTGAGAGGCTGTGCTTGGCTTCAGTGAAAAAAAATTTTTTTTGAGATTCTTTCAGCTCATCTCATGATGGGTGATTCACAAACACACCTGCTCACACTGTGCTGCGTGTTCAGCAGTTTTTGACCAAAATCGGCATGACTCCCATGCCCCTCCTTCCCTATTAATCCAATCTCACCCCTGAGCGACTTTTTTGTGTTTCCCAGGATGGAAAAAATCCTTAAAGGGAAACGTTTTGCCAATATTGACGAGGGAAACAAAAAACAGCAGAAGCACTAAAAGACATCGAAAGTGATGTGTTCAAAAACTGTTTTGAGCAGTGGAAAAAGAGTCTCAAAAGGTGTATTGCATCAAACTGAGATCACTTTGAAGGTGAAGTTTGAACATGCAAGAACAGGCCAGGCCTGTTGACTCAAGCTTGTAATCCCAGCACTTTGGGAGGCCGAGGCGAGAGGGTTACCTGAGCCCTGGGGTTGGAGACCTGCCTGGGCAACTTGGTGAGACCTTGTCTCTACTGTATCAGAAAAATTAGCTGGGCGTGGTAGCACTCGCCTGTAGTTCCAACTACTTGGAATACTGAGGCAGAAGGATCGTCTGAGCCCAGCGGATCGATGTTGGGGTGTCCATTGTAACGTATACTGAGAAGGAAGAGACAGCCCCTGGTGGTTAAAAAGTTTATTAAGAAAAAGAAAAGAAAGCGGGGGAGGAGTGGGTGGCTCTATAGAGAGAAACCAGCGGCCTTTGTTTTCTTGCAGGCCACTTATAAAACCCCAGTCTTGGCTCATTGGGCTTTGAGAAGAAATTTTAGGGAGTTTTGGATTGGAAGCCAAGAAGTGGTTTTGGGAGTTTGAGTCATCGGTCACCTGGCCTCTAAATGCAGATGTCGGTATTGTTGAAGGCCCTTCTCACAGCCTTGGAGTGCAGATGTCAGTACCAAACCAGTCCACTTGTCTTTGAAATGCAGCTCTTAGGAAAGCAAATACTGACAGTACCAGGACGGTATTAGTCACTTAGCTTTGGGATACGGGTTTCAGAAAAGCAGATATTGGCAGTAAAGCAATTAGTAACAGGACGTTGTTAGAACACTGTTAGCTTTTTGGCTGTTGCAACTCTGTGCTCCATTTACCAGATATAATGTGTTGTTTTAACTACAACCTCCTCTCCCATTCCCCTACAAACCCAATCAGCCATGAGCGTGCCACTGCACTCCAGCCTGAGCAAACAGTGAGACTCTGACCCCCCCCAAAAAAAGCAAGAATAAATACACAATTTTTAATAAATAAATTCCATACTTTGGGGTCCCCCCTTGTGTAAACAATTTAAGAGCATAGATAATGACAGAAAGTTTTCCTAGTTTATTTCATATAACTAGCAAAGTTCTTTTTTAAAAAACCCTATAAGTATAGAGAAAATATATCTCATAAATACAGATTCTAAATCCAAATTTAAAATGATAATTTCATTCAGTAGTCAATTAAAAGAATAAAACACTATGAACAATTGGGGTGCACGTCATAGGAGTAAGAATATTTTATTATTTGAAAATCATGGCTGGGCTTGATGGCTCAGCCTGTAATCCCAACACTTAGGGAGGCCGAGGCGAGTGCATTGCCTGAACCCCGTGGGTTCGAGACCAACCCGGGTAACTTGGCAAGACCTCGTCTCTACAATAAATAAAAAATTAGCCGGTGTGGTAGCGTGCGCCTATAGTTCCGGCTACTTGGAAGACTGAGGCGGAAGTGTTGCTGGAGCCCAGTAGGTCGACCCTGGGTGGCCAGTGTGCTGCTGCACTCTAGCCTGGGTGATGGAGTGAGACTCCAACTCAAAAAAAAAAGAAGAAGAAGAAAAGAAAATCATGTCCTTTACAGCAACATGGATGCAGCTGGAGGCCGTCATTCTAAGTGATTTATCACAGAAACAGAAAACTGAATATCCCATGTTCTCAATTATGTGTCCCTGTACAAGTTTTAAAGCAGTAATTTTGGTAGAAAAGATTTAGGGGGTAGATTTTGGGGTTAGTAGGTAATTGGTGGAAGGAAAGGGGTGGCCTAGAAAGTTTTTAGGCACAAGTTGTTTTTAAAAATGTCTTTTTATAGATCTTGTATTAATTTGGGAGAGTTGGTATGAAATATGTGATGGAAATTTAGGATATCAATAAGTTTGTTTTGCATACAATTTTATTTGCCATATTGGTTTTAACTGATTTTATTTTTTGTTATTTTGTAAATTGAGGGAGTTTTTGTGCTTTAGTAAGTGTTTGGGTTTTTTTTTTCCATTTTGTAAATTTAAGAATTTTGTATTACTTTTTGGCATGATTTTAATTTCCCCTGTTCCATGTTTATTTTTAAATTATGAAGTAATTAGAGGTGATGACTGCTTTAGTTATTTTTTATTGACTAGGAGCACAGGTCTGGGTCTAAGGAATGAAATTGTTTTGTATTTAATTGTAAATATTTACAGGTCTTAGGTTGTGGTGAGATAGATGGGTTAGGGAATTTTTTTGTATATTAGATAAGTATTCTGTGAGTAGGAGGTATTGATTTTTAGAAAATATTACATGAAGAGTAGATATAGATGTTGATAAGAGAAAGGATAAATTTTAATATATAGGACTATAATTTTTAGTTTAATTACTTTTAAAAAATACATTTTATTTATTATGTGATTTACTAAAGTTTTTTTTGTGGGGGAGGAATCGAGGTCTCACGTTTTTTGCCCAGGTTGGAGTGCAATCACATGATCTTGGTTCACCACAGCCACGGTCTCCTAGGCTCAGGTGATCATTCCACCTCAGCCTCCCTAGTGGCTGGGACTATAGGCATGTACCACCAGGTCTCCAACCCCAGGGCTCAGGTGACCCTCTCGCCTCGGCCTCCCAAAGTGCTGGGATTACAAGCTTGAGTCAACAGGCCTGGCCTGTTCTTGCATGTTCAAACTTCACCTTCAAAGTGATCTCAGTTTGATGCAATACACCTTTTGAGACTCTTTTTCCACTGCTCAAAACAGTTTTTGAACACATCACTTTCGATGTCTTTTAGTGCTTCTGCTGTTTTTTGTTTCCCTCGTCAATATTGGCAAAACGTTTCCCTTTAAGGATTTTTTCCATCCTGGGAAACACAAAAAAGTCGCTCAGGGGTGAGATTGGATTAATAGGGAAGGAGGGGCATGGGAGTCATGCCGATTTTGGTCAAAAACTGCTGAACACGCAGCACAGTGTGAGCAGGTGTGTTTGTGAATCACCCATCATGAGATGAGCTGAAAGAATCTCAAAAAAAATTTTTTTTCACTGAAGCCAAGCACAGCCTCTCACAACAACGCTAGCTACCCGGCAGGGGAAAACCTGTACTACAAGGGACCTGCCCTCCAAAAGATAATTCTGGGTTTTTTGGATCCCCCCCTTGTAGAGCATGGAGATTACTTGCTCCTTCTAAGTCTGAAAACACTTGTCTGTAAGGCAGAATCTTCTTTTTGAATAATGCACCCATTACTTCCTTGAAAATTGAACAATTTTCTCCCTCCTTCTAGAGTTAATGTTACTGTCCTTCTATTTTCCTAGAAAAGTCCATCATAAACATCTATAAATATAATGTTTATACATTTTTAAATTCTTAAAGTTACGCTAATTTAAACAATAGATATTCATCAAATATCTGGATTATTTTCAATTTCAAAAATTTATATTACAGAAAAGCATGGTTCTAAAAATTATGAAGTGGTTCTCATCTATAAAATACTAATATATGACAGAGTTTATAGAACCAAATGCCTATTTGGGAGGAAAAAAGTCCTCAAATAAATAATCTCAGCTATACCATAAGAAATTAAAAAAGAAAAGCAAATTAAACGGAGAGTAAGTAGGAATATATCAATAATAAAGATCAGAATACCAGGAACAGTGGGTCAAGCCTGTAATCACAGCACTTTGGGAGGCCAAGGTGAGAGGACTGCCTGAGCCCAGGGGTTCGAGACCAGCCTGAGCAACTTGGTAAGACTTCATCTCTTTAGCTGGGCATGGTAGCATATGCCTGTAGTTCCAGCTACTTGGAAGGCTGAGATGAAAGGATCACCTGAGCCCAGCAGGTCGAGGCTGCAGTGGCCGTGAGCATGCCACTGCACGCCAGCCTGGGAGACAGAGTGAGACTCCAACTCAAAAAAAAAAAAAGACCAGAGTAGAAATTGAGGACACTGAAAACAGAAAAATAATAGAGAAAAATCAATGAAACCAAATGCTGAGTTTTTAAATTGATAAATCTTTGTATAGACTGATGAAGACAAAAAGAGAAGATGCAAATTTTTCATATAGGAGTGAGAGAGTAGACATCCTGCAATTATTAAAAGGATAATAGAGGGAATATTGTGAGCAACTCCATGCCAATAAATTAGACAATTCAGATGAAATCACAAAATCCTTACAAGACCAAAGCTACCAAGATCACTCAAGAGGAAAGAAATAATAAGAGTTCTATATCTGGTAAAGAAAGTTCCTTAAACCTATTAAAGAAATTGGATAACCCTATATTTGAATAGCTCTACATTTGTTAATTAAAAACTTTTCCACAAAGCCCAGATGGCTTGCTTCAATAGTGAACTCTACCAAACATTGAAGGAAGAAATAATACACAATTCTACACAAATTGTTTTAAAACAGAAGAGTAAGAAACACTTCCCAACTCATTATAAGGGACTAGCATTACCCTGATATCAAAACCTAACAAAAATATGACAAAACTCTCTAATCAATATCCCTTATGAACATCAATGCAACAATTCTAAACAAAATATTAACCAATTGAATTTGCAATATATAAAAAGGATGACACATCATGATCAAGTGAAGCTTATCCTAGGAATATGAGGTTGTTTAATATTCAATTCAAAAATCAATGAATGTAATCACCTTATTAACACACTAAAAAAGACGACCTATGAGCATCCCAATAGATACAGAAAAAGGATTTGCTAAAATCCAATATCCATTCCTGACCAAAAAAAAAAATTTTCCACAAACATGGAATAAAGATAAATTTCCTCAATCTGATAGAAGGCATCTATGACAAACTTACAGCTAGCATTATACTTAAGGATGACAGAACATCTGTTCCACTTCCATGAGATGGAGCAAGGCAAGGATTTCTGCTCTCACCACTTTTATTTCACCTGGTACTGGAGAGTCTGATTAGTGTAATAAGTCAAGAAAAAGAAAAAAATATAGGTTGGAAAGGAAGAAATAAAACTGTCCATACCGCAGATGACATAACTGTGTACATGAAAAGCTCAAAGAACCTCGACAAAAACACAAACAAAAAACTTCCGAGAAAGGAATGGGCTCAGCAAGGTCACAGGGTATGATATACATGTATTAAAAAT
>NW_007178790.1:0-7979 GCF_000164805.1 Carlito syrichta
GGATCGCCAGAGCCCAGCAGGTCGAGGCTGGGGTGGCCGGGAGTGTGCCGCTGCACTCCAGTCTGGGCGACAGAGTGAGACTCCAACTCAAAAAATAAAATAAAAATAAAAGTGCTCACACATATGAAACCTTTGACCATTTTTCTGTTTGTAACGGTCTGATGTTAAACCCTTTAGAACAAACAGACCACATGAATGTGAAATGATCTGTCCTTAATTATTTCCAACCATGAACAGGCAAATTTGTTAAGACCCTATATAAATTACTAAATTACAGTCTTAGTTGTGAGGTGTGGACAATTAGGTGAGAGTGAGCAGTTCTCAGGCCTTATTGTGCCACACGGAGAGTATCCAGCATTTCATCCGTTCAGCAGGAGAAGTACCAGGCTTAGTAAAGTTACCCAACGTTCTCCCCCAAAATAAAAACTTTAGCAAGGCCGATAGAACAAACACTGGTATTATTTAGCACTCATGTGTTAGCGCATGGTAAAGTTTATAGGAAGTGAGGTTTTGCCAGAATACTTGCAGGTTTGGTTTGGAAAATTGGATTAGAATGACGATTGGCTGTTTCCCTGTGAGTTAATAGAATTAGTTAATTAATATGTGGCCCCTTTGCCTCTTATCTTGGAGGAGGGCTGATAGCTCCAGTTTGGATTTAAATTGAGAGAGATATATGGTCGAAAAAGGAACACGGACTTTAATAATACCTTTTGTCCCAGTTACTTTTCGAAGGGGAAGCTGATGAACAGGTTTGAGAGGTTTAAAGGGACTTTCAGAGCAGGCGGAGGGGGAGGGGTAGCACACGGGGTTTGATTTTGCTGCAGCCACTGCTGCTGCCACCAGTGTGTCATCAGGTAGTAGAGGAGGAGGAGGGGAGGGAGGGGACAAGGGCCGGTCACTGGCCCATCAGCGCCAGCCCCTCCCTGGGAAGTAACCTGTTGTTTCTGTTGTATAGGGACAGAGGAGGCAGAGAGGAGGTGGAGGAGAAACTGATGGAGGGTAAAGTGGCAAAAGTGGGTTACGAGAGGCAGGTGAAACTAAATTAGCTGGGTCAGGGTCTGAGTTGTAGGAGGGAAAGCAGGGAGGGGGTAAAGTCACTGAAGAAGGAATCAAAAAGAGTATACCACAGGAGGAACAAGGGGTCCGGGCAGTGCACCATTTTGACAACCTCGGACCATTTGCCCTTGTGGCAGTTATAGAGGTCAAGTTGAAGGAGAATGATAAGACGCAAAAGACCTGCCTTGGGCCCACCTCCTTTCACCTAGCCGATATTGAGGAGACTCTTAGGGTAGGTGCTCCTTTCTAGTGAGAGGGTCCTGAGACCTTTCAGAATGCATTTCAACAGGGGTGCCCTTTGCCACCGCATCTTGGGTTGCCCATGAGAAGTAATCCTAGAGGGGGAGAGAGATGGGTTTAAGAAGGGATAGCCTGGGCCATTTGGTGAGACCTCGTCTCTACAATATATCCAAAAAATGAGGCTGGTGTGTGTCTGTAGTCCCAGCTACTTGGAAGGCTGAGGCAGAAGGATCGCCGGAGCCCAACAGGTCGAGGCTGCGGTGGCTGCGAGTATGCCACTGCACTCCAGCCCGGGCGACGGAGTGAGACTCTGATTTAGAAACAAAACGAAACAGAAACGGACCCTAGGAAGTCAGAAAGAAAGAAATGACCCATGCCCTTGGCCGACAGCCCGAGCAGAGGATCGATGGAATCACCTGAGCATGTGAGTAACAGGTGAGCAAGGGCATCTCCTTCATCTCCTCGGCCCGCCAGAGGCAGCACTGTTGAAGCACAGAGGGCCTCAGGCCCCAGCAAGGGCTGCTCCAACACACACATTCGGGAGACTTGGCCAAGCCTTCCGCAGAGGGCCCTGGGCCCCAAGGGAAAAGAGCTCCCCGAGGAGACAGAAGCAAGCCTCTCAGGTCGTGTTTAAAGACCCCCTAGCAAGGAATAGGGAGGCACATGGACAGAAGAACTGGTGTTGAGAGTGGTCCTGAGGGGGCCAGAAAAAGAGATACAGGCAGTGGTGAGACTGCTTCTACACAGCGGAAAGGGTGCTTCTACACCGAGGGGGACAGTAGCCTCTTTGGACTTGCTTTCAGACCTAGCAAGGGTTAGGGCAGCGCATAAACTCACTGGTGATGACACTTTCTTGTTGAGTCGGAGTCTCACTGCTGCCCAGACTGGAGTGCAGTGGCCGCTCCCGGCCACCGCAGCCTCGAACTGCAGGGCTCCGGCGATACTTCCGCCTCAGCCTTCCAAGTAGCCAGAACTACAGGCATGTGCTACCACGCCTGGTGAATTTTTTTGATTTATTGTAGAGACGAGGTCTTGCCAAGTTGCCCGGTTGGGTCTCGAACCCACGGGCTCAGGCAATCCACTCGCCTCTGCCTCCCAAAGTGCTGGGATGACGGGCTGAGCCACCGAGCCCGACCGGTGATGACACTTTCATACTGGAAAAGGCTGAGACAACAGGGAGTGAGCATTCGATGTGGCTCATCGCAGGCAATAGGAGTCAAGAGTGAGCATCAGAGAAAGAGAGCCAAGCACCTTGCCTGTAGGGAGACTCGGGTTGGAAAAGAGAGTGAGAGAGAATGAGGCAAAATCTCATCTCCAAAATGTTAGGTCAGGTCAGGTCAGGGGTCTGTGATTTGGTGCCGCATGAAAGATGCAAAGAATTGCACGAGAATTAGATGAGAAAATATCGTTTATTTAGAAAGTAGATTAGAGAGAGAGAGGTAGAGAAAAGATTCACCTCCCCAAGGTAGGAGAGGCCAAAGCTTAGGAAAATACAGCCTGACCGGAGCTCAAAGAGCCAACACGGCTGGACCAGAGCTTAATGAAACCATGGTCACTGCTGTTTGAGATTGAATACTTTCTAAAACTTCCCTTTGATGGGGGCAGGTTGTTAAGGTGATTGGGTGGTGGTCTGTTGTACGATACCACAAAGGGGCCAGGTAAGCACAGGTACTGACACCACAGTGATGACTGCAGGCAGATGGGTGGGCCAGTCACATCACTGTTACCATGGTGATGGGGTCTGACTGCCTCCTCCCTGATGATCAGATGGATAGGAGGGGCAGGTCAGATAGCTGAAGACACATTCTTTAGGAGATATTAATCTCAATATCTTTGTGACTTGCTCGGGGTTTCAGGAAAGAATTATTGTCTGGCTTAAGGAGGCCAGAAAAACTCTATGTTGGGCTCTATCCTTCCACACCCTTATGCACATCAGAGTAGGCAAGGAATTATTGACCAAATTTCCAAAAGCAAATGCCATAAAAGCTAAGATAGACAAGTGTGACCTCATCAAACTGAAAAGCTTTCACACAGCAAAAGAAACCATCAGGAGAGTGAAGAGAGAACCCTCAGAATGGGAAAAAAAATTTGCAGATTATGCATCTGACAAAGGCCTAACAAGGATCTACAAGGAACTCAAAGTGGAAGAAGAAAAAAAGAACCAGTAAAAAGTGGGCAACGGACATGAACAGATACTTCTCAAAAAATGACATGCAAGCAGCCAACAGACACATGAAGAAATGCTCAGCCTCACTAATCATCAGAGAAGTGCAAATTAAAGCTATAATGAGATACCATTTAACTCCAGTAAGGATGGCTATCAATAAGTCAAAAAACAACACATGCTGGCGTGGGTGCAGAAAAAAAGAGAAAGCTTTGTTAACTAGTTCAACCTCTACAGAAAGCAGTGTGGTGATTTCTAAAAGAACTAAAAATTGACCTTCCAGATGATCCAGAAATCCCTCTGTTGGAATATACCCAAAGGAACATAAATTGTTCTACAAAAAAAGACACCTGCAATATTGCCACACTATTCACAACAGCAAAAACATGGAACTAACCCTACTGCCCATTGAAAGTGAACGAGATAAAGAGAATGTGGTACATATACACAATGGAGTATTACGCTGCCATAAATAAGAACAAAATCATGGACTTCACAGTAAATTGGATGGAGTTGGAGACCATTACAATGAGTGATCTATCACAGAAGCAAAGAACTGAGTACCGCATGTTCTCACTCACGAGTAGACCCTGAACATTAATCATATTAGCACACGGAGGGATCTGCAGTCACTGGGCACTGCTAAAAGAGGGAGGGAGAGAGGAAGGTGAGGGGCATATGACAACACACAGGGTACCTAGTTCACCACTGGGGGAATGAGAGCCAGTTAGAAGACCAAATTTCACCTGCACGCAGCCTACTTATGTTGCAAACCTCACTTGTACCCCACAACTCTATAATAAAATTAAAATTTTTTAAAAAGAAAAAACTGAAGGACTCACACTTTCAAGTTACAAAAACTTAGTACAAAGCATCAGTAATCAGAACAATGTGGTGCTAACATAAAAACAGATGCACAGATTAATGGAATACAATTGAGAGTCCAAAACAAAATCCATACATCTATGGTCAACTGATTTTCAACAAAAGTGTCAAGATCATTCAAAAGGAAAAGAATAGCCTTTTCCACAAATAGTGTTGGTACTAGATATCCAGATACAAAAGAGTGAAACTGGGCCCCTATTTCATGCCACACACAAAAATTAACTCACAATGAATCAAACACATAAATGTAAGAGTCAAAACTATACAACTTTTGGAAGAATATACAGGTGAAAACCTTCATGATCTTAAATTAGGCAATAGTTTATTTGATATGACACAAAAGCACCAGCAACGGAAGAAAAGATAGATAAATCGGGGTTCGTTAAGTCTAAAAATCTTTGTGTTGCAAATACTACCAGTTAAAAGATGACCCACAAAATGGGAGAAATATTTGCGAGTTATATTATTAATAAAGGTCTAGATTCTAGAATATATATTTTCAAACTCATACAATTCAATAATGAAAAGTATAAATACTCAATTTAAGTAGGGAGAAAAAAAGAAATGGATGATATCCTAGAAAGCTGAAACCTACAAAGACAGAATCAGGAAGAAAGAGAAATCTAAATAGACCAAAAATAAGTATGGAGATTGAATCAGCAATAAAAAGACTCCCATCAAAGAAAAGTCCAGGACCTGATGGCGGCACTATAAAATTCTGCTAAACATTTCAAGAACGAATACCAATTATCCTCAAACTCTTTCAAAAGGTTGAAGAGGAGGGTATACTTCCAAACTCATCTACAAGACCACCATTACTCTGATCCCACAGTCAGACAAGGACACTAAAAGAAAAGAAAACTACAAGTCAATATCCCTGATGAACACACACAAAAATCCTCAACAACAACAACAACAACAACAAAAAACTAGCAAACTGAATTCATCAGCACATTTCATGATCAAGCAGGATTTATCCCAGAGATACAGAGATCTTTCAACATACATAAATTAATAAATGCTATATATCACATTAAGAATGCAGAAAAAACATCTGACAAAATCAAAATTTAACATTTATGTTAAAAACTCTCAAAAATCGGTACAAAAAGAATGTACTTCAACACAATAAAGTTTATATATGACAAGCCCACAGCTATTATTCTACGCAGTGGTGGAAAATTGAAAGCTTTTCCTCTAGAATCAGGATCAATACAAGGATGCCCACCCTTGTCAACATAGTACTGGAAGCCCTAGCAGAGAAATTAGGTAAGAAAAATAAAAGAGGCCGGGCTCAGTGGCTCAGCCAGTAAACCCGTGCCTTGGGAGGCTAAGGTGAGTGGATTGCCTGAGCACGCGGGTTCGAGACCCACCTGGGCAACTTGGTGAGACCTCATCTCTACAATACATCAAAAATTAGCCGGGCGTGGTAGCATGCGCCTGTAGTTCCAGCTACTTGGAATGCTGAGGCAGAAGGATCACCAGAGCCCAGCAGGTTGAGGCTGCCGTGACCAGGAGCGTGCCACTGCACTCCAGTCTGGGTGACAGAGTGAGATTCCAACTCAAAAAAACAAAAAAAGAAAGAAAGAAGACTATAAAACACTGATGAAAAAATCTGAAGACAAAATAAGTGGAAATATATCCCATGTTCATGGGTCGGCAGAATTAATATTGTTAAAATATCCATACTACCAAAGCAATCTACAGATTCAATGCAATTTGTATCAGACTTCCACTGTCATTTTTCACAGGAATAGAAAAAAAAACACTAACATTTGTATGGAATCACAAAAGACTCAAAAAGCCAAAGAAAATTTGAGCAAAAATATCAAAACCGAAAGCATCACACTCCTTGACTTCAAAATATATTATAAAACTATTGTAATCAAAGTGGCATTCTATTAGAATTAAAACAGACACTGACCAATGAAATAGGATAGAAACCCCAAAAATAAACCCAAGTATTTGTGAATAATTGACTTTTGACAAAAGTGCCAAGAACACACAATGGGGAAAGGACAGTCTCTTCAATAAATGTTGTTAGGAAACTGGATTTCCATATGCAGAAGAATGAAATTGGGCACTTATCTCACATTATATACAAAAATCAACTCAAAATGGACAAGAGGTCAATGTAAAGCCTGAAATGGTTAAGTTACTGAAAGGAAACATAAGAGTAAGTTTCCTTGACATTAGTCTGGGCAGTGATTTCTTAAACAGGACTCCAAAAACACATGAAACAAAACCAGAAATAGGCATTAAACTAAGAAGCTTCTGCGCAGAAAAGGAACCAGTTAATGAAGTGAAGAGACAACCCACAGTCAAGAGGAAAACCATATTTTCAAACCATACATTTGATAGAAGGCTAATATACAAAATATATATGGTACTCTAAACAACTCAATATAAAAAACTTTTTAAAAATGGGTAAATAATCTGAACAGATAGTTCTCAAAATAAGATATATAAATGGCCAACATGTATAGAGTATTCAATATCACTAATAGTCAGGAAAATGCAAATTAAGACCACAATGACATATCACCTCACACCTGATAGAATGGCTATTATTAAAAAGGCAAAATTTGGCAAGGATGTAGAGAAAATTAAACTTTTGTAACACTGTAGAGGTGGGAATGTAAATTAGTGCAGCTATTTTGGATAACTAGTATGGAGATTTCCTAAAAAATTAAAAATAGACTATCTATATGATCCCCCAATCCCACTTCTGGCTATATATCCAAAGAAAATGAAGTTGATATGTCAAAGAGATATCTGCACTCCCATTTTCAGCTTTATTCACAATGGCCAAGATATGGAATCAACCACTCATCAGCGAAAGAATGGACAAGGAAAATGTGTTATATATACACAATGGACACTATACTACCTTTAAAAAGAAGGAAATTATATCTTTTGCAAGAGCACGGATGGAACTGGAAATGCAACAAGTTAAATGTCATGTGTCAAATATGTTTAATGATAAGTGAAATAAGCCAGGTATAGAAAGACAAATACGACATATTCTCACTTAACTGTGGAATTGTAAAGAAGTTGCTCTCATAGAAACAGAGTGGAAGGATGGTTACCAGAAGTAAAGGAGAGATAGGGAGGGCAGGGGAAAGGGAGAATGTTGACTAAAGACTACAAAGTTTCAGTTACACTGAAAGAATAAGTTTTAGACCTCATCTCTACCATAAATCAAAAATGAACTGGGCGTGGTCACGCATGCCTGTAGTTCCAGCTACTTGGAAGGCTGAGGCGGAAGGATTGCCGGAGCCCAGCAATCCAGTTCTAGGGTGAAGTAACTGTGAGCATGCCACTGCACGTCAGCCTGGGCGACAGAGAAAGGCTCCGATTCAAACTGTGGTGACCACAGTTAATAATGCTGTATTGTATGTCTCAAAATTGCTTAAGCAAATTTTTAACATTTCACCACAAAAAAATAATAAATTTGTGAGGTGATGCATATGTTAATTAGCTTGATTGAATCCTCCTGTGATGTATGCATAGATCAAATCATCACATGGTACTGTGTGTGTGTGTATATTTTATATATATTTTTGTTTGTTTGTTTGTTTTTTGTTGTTTTTTTTTTGAGTTGGAGTCTCACTCTGTCACCCAGACTGGAGTG
>NW_007178790.1:8079-53636 GCF_000164805.1 Carlito syrichta
TCCACTCACCTCAGCCTCCCAAAGGCATGGGATTACAGGCTGAGCCACCGAGCCTGGCATGGTACTGTATATATTAAATATATACAATTATTTGTCAATTAAATTTTTCAAAAATGTTTGCCTTTCTTTTTATTTTGTTTTATCTTTTGCCATTTTTCTCTTTATTAATTAGTATATTCAAATGCAGCCAGGCACGGGAGCTCATGCCTGTAATCCCAGCGCTTTGGGAGGCCGAGGCAAGAGGATTGCCTGAATTCTGGTGGTTGAGACCAGCCTGGGCAGCTGGCAGGATGGCATTCACCTGTAGTTCCAGCTACTTGGAAGGTTGAGACAGAAGAATCGCTTGAATCTAGCAGGGCAACTTGGCGAGACCTCATCTCTACCGTAAATCAGAAATTAGCTGGGCGTGCTGGCACATGCCTGTAGTTCCAGCTACTTGGAAGGCTGAGGTGGAAGGATTGTCAGAGCCCAGCAGGTCTAGGCTGCAGTAACTGTGAGCATGCCACTGCACTTCAGCCTGGGCAACAGAGAAAGGCTCCGACTCAAATATATAATATTCAAATGTATGTATGTATATTCAAATATATATTACATTATTTTATTTTATTTTGGATTCAAGAGATACGAGTGCATGTTTGTTACATAGACATATTGCATAGTGGTGGGGATTGGGCTTCAGATGCTTCATTCTACAGATAGAGAACATTATATCAAATAGGTAATTTCTGAGCCCCAACCCCTCCCTGACCCATTTTAGGGTCCCTATATCTATTATTTCCATCTTTGTGGTCATTTAGCTTCCACATATAAGTGAGAGTATGAGGTGTTTGGTTTTCTGTTTCGAAATTAAGATGTTCTCCAGCTCCATCTATGTTGCCGGAAAGGACATGATTTTATTCTTTTTATGGCTGTGTAGTATGCCATGGTGTATAAGTACCACATTGTTAATATCTGGTCAATTGCTGGTGGGCATTTAGGTTGAATAGTCCTGCAATGCACATATGAGTCCAGGTATATCTTTTTGTATAATGATTTATTTCCTTTAGGTAAAAACCTAGTAGTAGGATTGCTGGGTCAAAGAGTAGTTCTATTTTTAGTTCTTAAAGGAATATCCATACTGTTTTCCATAGAGATTGAACTAGTTAACATCCCCACCAACGGTATATGAGCATTTCCTTTTCTCTGCAACCACACCAACGTCTGTTGTTTTTCGACTTTTTGATAACAGCCATTCTGACTAGTATAAGATGATATCTCATTATGGTTTTAATTTGCATTTTTCTGATTATTAGTGATGTTGAGCATTTTTTCATATGTTTGGTGACCACTTGTGTGTCTTTTTAAAATAATTATCTATTTATGTCTTTTGCCCACTCTTTGGTAGGCTTGCTTTTTGTGTGTGTATGGTTTTTTCCATGTTGAGTTGTTTGGATTCCTTATAGATTCTGGATATTAGTCTTTAGTCTGGTGTAATTTGCAAATATTTTCTCCCATTCCACAGGTTTCTGTTCGCTCTGTTGATTATTTCTTTTGTTGTGCAGAAACTTTTTACTTTAATCCCTTTTGTCTATTTTTGTTTTCGTCACAATTGCTTTTGGGATCTTTGACACAAATTATTTGTCTAGGCCAATGTCCAGAAGAATTCACAGTTTTGCTTCTAGGATTTTTACAGTTTCAGGTCTCACATTTAAGTCTTTAGTTCATCTTGAGTCCACTTTTTTATATGGTGAGAGATAGAAATCCAGTTTTATTCTTCTGCGTATGGCTAGCAAATTTTTCTGGCACCATTTATTGAATGAGGTGTCCTTTTCTCATTGTTTATTTTTGTCAGCTTTGTCTAAGATCAGCGAGTTATAGATATGTGCCTTTATTTTGGGGTTCTCTATTCTGTTCCATTGATCTATCTGTCTATTCTTGTACCAGAACTGTTTTAGTTGCCATAGCCTTGTAGTATAATTTGAAGTCAGGCAATATGATGCTCTGCATTTGTTATTTTTTTTATTTTTTGAGTTGAAGTCTTACTCTGTCGCCCAGGCTGGACTGCAGTGGCATATTCATGGCCGCCACAGCCTCTACCTGCAGGGCTGAGGTGATCCTTCCACCTCAGTCTTCCAAGTAACTGGAACAATAGGTATACACTACCATGCCCGGCTTATTGTTCTTTTCACTTAGGATTGCTTTGGCTATTCAGACTCCTTTTTTTTTTCTTCATAAACTTTAGAATTTTTTTTTTTTTTTTAGTTCAGTAAAAAATTGATGTTGGTATTTTAATAGTGATTTCATTAAATCTATGAATTGCTTTGGGGAGCATAGTCATTTTAACAATATTGACTTTCCAATCCATGAATATGGAATTTCTTCTATTTGTTTGTGTCATCCATGATTTTTTTTCACCAGTGTTTTGTGTTCTCCTTGTAGACATTTTTTACTTCCTTGATTCAATGTATTCACAGATATTTTATTTTTGTGTGGCTATCATAAACGGGATTGAGCTCTTGATTTGGATCTTTGCTTGAGTATTATAGGTGTATGAAACACTATTGATTTTTGTACATTGATTTTGTATCCTGAGATTTTACTGAGTCATTCATCAAGTCTAGAAGCCTCTTGGGTTTTTTTAGTATACGATCATGTCATCGATGCACAGAGACTGTTTGACTTCTTCCTTGATGATTTGAATGATTTTTATTTCCTTCTCTTGCTAGATTGCTCTTGCCAGGACTTCCAGTGCGATGTTGAACATGAGTGGGACATCTCTGTCTTGTTCCAGTACTGAGGGGAAGTATTTTCAACTTTTCCCTACTAAGTGTGATGTTGGTTGTGGGTTTGTCACAGATGGCTCTTGTTATTTTTGAGAAACGTTTCTTCATTACCATTAATTAATATCTTAATTAATGATAAGGGTTTTTATCATGAAGGGATATTGGATTTTTATCAACTGCTTTTTCTGGGTCTATTGGAATGAGCATGTGGTTCATGTTTTTACTTCTGTTTATGTGGTGGATTACATTTATTGATTTGCATATGTTGAACTAGCTTGCATACCAGAAACAAAGCCCACCTGATCCTGACAAGTAATGTTTTGGATGTACGGCTGTATGCATTTTGCTAGTATTTTGTTGAGGGTTTTTGTATCTAATGTTCATCAGAGAAATTTGCCTGTAGTTTATTTGTTGTTGTGTCTTTGCCATTTTTGATGTCAGAATAACATTGACTATGTAGAATGATTTAGAGAGGAGTCCCTCCTTCTCAATTGTTTGGAATAATTTTAGGAGTCTTGGTGCCAGCTCTTCCTTATACGTCTGTAGAATTCAGCTGTGTGTCCATCTGATCCAGGAATTTTTTGGTAGGTAGGTATTGCTGATTCAATTTCATGGCTTGTTATTGGTCTGCTCATATTTCAATTTCTTTCAATTTCAATCTTGGGAGGTTGGGTATTTCCAGGAATTTATCCATTTATCCATTTCCCCTAGATTTTCTAACTTGGGTGCAGACAAATGTTTATAAAATCTCTGATAATCTTTTGTATCTTCTAGATCAATTGTAATGTCATCTTTTTCATTTCTGAGTATAATTATTAGATTTCATCTCTCTCTCTCTCTGTTTTTTTGTTTTACTTTGTTCATCTGACCAGGGGGTCTGTCAATCTTGTTTACAACGAGCTTTTCAACTTGTTGATCCTTTGTGTGGTTTTGTTTTGTTTTTGCTTTTGTTTTTGTTTGGTCTCCATTGCATACACTTCTGCTCTGATTTGGCTATTTATTTTCTTGTGCTAGCTTTGATTTGTTCCTATTTTTCTAGTTCTCTTAGGTGAGACATTATGTAGTTGATTTGAGTTATTTCTACTTTTATAATATGGGCATTAAGTGCGGTAAATTTTCCTATTAACCTCACTTTAGGGGCATCCCAGAGGTTTTGATGTATTGTGTCTTCATTTTCATTTGTTTAAAAAAATTTATTTCTGTCTTGATTTTTTTTGTTTTTTGCTTACACAAAAATTGTTCAAGAACAAGCTGTTTAATTTCCATGTATTTGTGTGTTTTTGAGGATTCTTCTTTGTGCTGATTTCTAGTTTCATTCTCATATGGTTAGAGAAGATGCTTAGTATGGCTTTTATTTGGGGGAATTTATTCAAGCTTAACTTATGACCAAGTATGTGGTCTATCTTAGAGTATAAGTCAAGTGAAAATAAGAAGAATTTATATTCTGTAGTTGTTGGGTGAAGTGTTCTGTCGATGTCTGTTACATCTAATTAGTTGAATGCAGAATTCAAGTCCAGAATTTCTTGGTTAGTTTTCTGCCTCTCAATTCATAATTCTATACACAGTGATAATGTCTTTGAAAAGTAAAGGCAAAATAATTTTTCAGACTTCAAAAGCTGAGATAATTTACAGCTTCTAACATTATAAGAAATATTAAAGGACGTTACGCAAGCAAAAGAAATATAACATAAACCTGACTTTACACAAATAAACAGTCCAGAAATAGTTAAAATTGTGATAATATAAAAAGGAAAAAATTTAACTATCTAAAGTAAAAATAATACCACTATGTAGCAAATTTTTATATGCAGCAATAAAATATATACAGAAATTAGAAGTATACTATTGTGAGGTGCATACATTATATGTGAAGCAGTCTAATATTATTTGAAGGTAAACTGATTATTTATGCAAATATAGTATAAACTCTAGAACAAGTACATACAAAAAGTAAAAGAGGTATAAATATACACTCAGCAGTGTACATTAAATGGAATAATAAAAAAATGCAAAAGTGGGTAAAAAGAAGGAAAAACTAAACAAAAGAGAGATGTGGAGGATATAAAAAACAACTACTCAATGAAAGAGTTAAACCCAATTATATCAATTATTGATGTGATTATATTAAATGTAAATGATCTAAAGACACAAACTAAAAATGGTGATCATCAGAGTGAATGAAACAAGACTCAAGTATATGCTATCTACAAGAAATCTACTTTGGCCATCGTGGTGTGCGCGGTGGACTCCATTGCTTGCCACGTCTTCTCACAAGACTTTCAGGATCAAGCGATTCCTGGCCAAGAAACAGAAGCAAAATCGTCCCATTCCCCAGTGAATTCGGATGAAAACTGGTAATAAAATCCAATACAACTCCAAGAGGAGACATTGGAGAAGAACCAAGCTGGGTCTATAAGGAATTGCACATAAGGTGGCACATATGTTTATGGTGAATCATGGTCACCGTCGTCTTGCTATTATCAAGCTGAAAATCTCCACAGTCAAGAAGTCAGACATGTTTAATTGGGATGTGATTTTTTATTTATGTACTCTGCACTAGAGGGCTGGCTCAGTAATAAATATGAAACCGTTTGTCTGGGAAAAAAAGAAATCTACTTTAAATAAAAAGGCAGCGAAATATGATAGACAAGTGGGACCTCATCAAACTGACGAGCTTCTGCAAAGCAAAAGAAACCAAGAAGAGAGCAGGGAGACAGCTCACAGAATAGGAAAAAATATTTGCCAACTGTATGTCTGACAAAGGCCTAACAACTAGGATCTACAAGGAACTTGAATGCACCAAAAGGAAAAAAGCAAACAGACCTATTAAAAAGTGGGCAAAAGACATGAATAGACACTTCTCAGGAGAAGATATACAGGCAGCCAACAGACACATGAAAAAGAGCTCAGTCTCACTCATCATCAGAGAAATGCAAATCAAAACAACATTGAGAGACCACCTAACCCCAGTAAGAATGACCAACATTAATAAAACAAAAAACAACAGATGCTGGCTAAGATGCAGAGAAAAAGGAACACTTCTACACTGCTGGTGGAAATGCAAACTAGGGCAACCTCTTTGGAAGAGAGTGTGGCAATTTCTGAAAGGACTAGAAATTGACCTTCCATATGGCCCAGCAATCCTCCCTATTGGGACTATACCCAGAGTAACTCAAATCATTCTACAAAAAAAGATACCTGCACATGCACGTTTGTTGCAGCTCTATTCACAATAGCAAAAACATGGAATCAACCATACTACCCATCAAAGTTGGACTGGATAAAAAAAATATGGTATATATACACAATGGAATATTATGCAACCATAAAGGACAAACATATGAACTTCACAGCAACTTGGATAGATTTAGAGTCTATCATACTCAGTGATCTATCACAGAAACAAAGAACAGAGTACCATATATTCTCACTGATAAGTGGACCTGAACAATTATCATAATACTATAAGAAAGGAATTGGCAGTAGTGGGAAAATGCCAGGAGAGTGGGATTGGGATTGGCAATTCAGGGAAACTGCCAGGGGGAGGGGCACACCTCAACAAGTGTACCTGCATAATTAACACTTGTATACCTAACCCTGAATTGTACACCACATCTTTAAAATAAAAATTTTAAAAAATAAAAAGATAAAAAGGCAGCAATAATGTTTTTTAAAAGAGGAAAAATATATAGCAACCAAACATTAATCAAAAGAAAGTTGGATTGACTATATGGGTATCAAAGTAGACTATAACAAGGACTATTATCAGGGAAGTAGAAGGATATTACATCATGATAAATAGTTCAATCCATGAAGAATTGATAACCTAAAATGTAATATACCTAACAATAGAATTTCAAAATACATGAAGCAAAATTTGATTGAACTGAAAAGAAAAAAATAGACAAATCCATAATTATGATTGCTAAATGCTAGGATAAGCAGACGGATATGCTGCAACATTAATTATATGCTAATCCTGCAAAAAATATATACATTGAATATAATAATGAGAAAACATGAATATGAAGACAAACCCAAGTTTGTCTTATATAACAAAATGTAGCTAATCCTCACTTATACCCCACATATAAATACTAAAAAAAAAAAAGAGTTAAAAGCTTCTTAAAGTTTATGAAGATATTTTCGGAAATGTATTAAACTGTTGATGACTGCCTCTAAATTTTTTTAAAAAACTGAATAGGAGCCGGGCTCGGTGGCTCAGCCTGTAATCCCGAGCCTTTGGGAGGCTGAGGTGAGTGGATTGCCTGAGCCCGCGGGTTCGAGACCCGCCTGGGCAGCGAGACCTCATCTTTACAATAAATAAAAAAAATCAGCCGGGCATGGTAGCGCATGCCTGTAATTCCGGCTACTTGGAAGGCTGAGGCGGAAGGATCGCCGGAGCTCAGCAGGTCGAGGCTGCGGTGGCCGGGAGCGGCCACTGCACTCCAGTCTGGGTGACAGAGTGAGAGTCCAACTCAAAAAAAAAAAAACAAAAAAAAAAAACTGAATAGGACTATAAAATAAATGGCCCACTATTTAAAAATGCCAAGGTCTAGAAAGACAAAGTAACGCTGAGATAATGCTCCAGTTAAATCCTGGAGAGATAGGACAGCAAAATTCAAAGCACAGTCCTAGATTAGATATTGAACCAGGGTGGGTGGTGGGGAAGAAGGTTAGCTAGAAAGGACATATTTGAAACAACTGATAAAATTTAAACATGGACTGCAAATTAGATCGCTATCATATATAAATGTTAAGTTTTCTGATTTTGTAACTACACTGATTATGAAACATAATGTCCTTGTTCCTAGGAAACACTCACCGAAGTACTCAAAGACAGAGGGTGTGATGTCATCATCCGTCTCTAAACTGGTTCAGGAAAAGTTAATATTCACAAACAATACATTCACATTTATACAAAGGCAAGATTATTCGTTTCTGTCTTGAGAGAAATGTGTATACATTCACATTTATACAAAGGCAAGATTATTCGTTTCTGTCTTGAGACAGAATTAAAATAAATGTTTCTTTTTCTTTCTCATCCACAAATAAAACATAATTATGCTTCTAGCTTTAGTTCTTGGACACAAACTGAGCTAAAAAGAGTCCAATTTCTCTCTATCTGAAAAATAGCAAATAGATGACCTTTTAAAGTGCTGGCTTGTCTTCAAAACTGGAGATGCGTAGCTCAAAATATTGTGGTGTGTGTTAATAGGGAAACAAGAATGATGACAGAATTAGAATTAGAGCAAACACAAAATAAGTTGTATCTGTTACCCAAAACTGTGATGTTTGTAGGCATACCACCTGTAGCTTTAGGAAATAATATATTGTTAAAGGCTAGACACATGAACACTTGCAGTCTTGAGATAAATTAATCATCTTGCCTGTGCACTAGGCTCTGTGACCTCCTAGTGGTGTTGGGTTTTTTTCCCACCTCTTGGCTGCTAGAGCTCCAGACATTGCATTCCTATGTCAAGGAAAATAAAGGAGGGACATTCAAAAAAAAAAAGAAGCACAGTCTCTCCCCTAGATGACATGTCCTAGAATTTGCATGCATCCTTTGGCCAGGACCCAGTTAGATAGAAGGATGGCTGAGGAATATAATCATTATTTGGGCCACCATGTGCCCAAACGAAAAATCAAGAGTTCTGTTACTTGGAAGAAGAGGAGAACAAATATGAGAGACGACCAGCAGTCATAGCCAGCATGCTGGAGAGGGAAAAGTGTGTTGTCTGAAAAAGAATAGAAAAGGAATCAGGGTTAAACCTCTGGCTTCTCTTAGGATGGCTGGTGTAAGAGGAATACAGAGCAGTGCCTTCATGCTTCAGCAAGCACTCAATCCAGGAAGGTTCTTGCTCTGTGGGATCTGATTCCGTGACTCTGGAACAGAGCCTGGAATTCTACATTTCTGACAAGCTCCCAGAAGGTATTCCTGAGAACAGTCCCTGGAACACACATGTAATAAGGAATCAGACCTGAGAACCCACTTTTTCCTTCCTTAATAAAACATATCCTTGGCATTTCCCCCCTTTTTCCTTTTGTGGCTTTAACTAATAGTTAAATAGATTGCTTCAAAGTCATGTGGTGGTTTGTTATTTGCTAAAGCAAAAATAGTTGGTTTGCCTAAATTATTTGATTTCATTCATTTTTGGAAAGCTTATTATAAAGGCAATAAAATTCAAAAGGTAAAAGAAGACACGCAGTGACAAATAACTCCTTCCAGAAGTATTCAGCACACACAGAAGTAAGCGTTTGTGTGTTACACAAATGATACAACACTATACATCATCTTGTAGCTTTCTTAAATGTAACACTGCATCTTGGAGATACTGTCCCTAAAAATACATAAAGAATTAACTGATTTTTAAAGTAAAGACATGATGGTTTATGAATATGAAGATTGTTTCTACCGCTTTGCTGTTAAATACCTTTGCTGTTAAATACCTTGTGCGTGTATTACATTGCACAAGTATGAGTGTGTTTGTAAGATAAATTTCTAGAAGTAGATTTTGGGACCAGAGGTTGCATGTGTTTTTTTGCTAATATCACTTACCATGTTGCCCTCCTTTGAGATTTTAACAAGTTCAGCACTCTGTAGGGTGGTTCACCATGAGGCTGGTGTCTGAGTAGCGCTGAAATGCCCAGTAGATAAATTCAGCATCTGCCAGCATGATACAGGCATCAAAAATAGGGGGGGGGGAATCATCCTAAAAATCTGTTGTTTGAGATTTCAAAAGAAGAATTAAAATTGCCACCATGAGAAAAGTCAAAACTTCACTTATTTTGTGGTTTAGTATTCTTCTCTGTTTGGATTTCTTATACGAGGAGACATAATATTTTTCAGGGCTCCAGCCACTCAAGGACCAGTCCAGCCATGTGTGTGGGTGACCTTAGTAAATGAGTGGCTCCAGTCAGCCACCTAGCAACTACATCTCCACATGGCAATAACATCCGGTGTTTGAAGCTTGCGTTTGCCAGAGTTGGTTTCTGTTGCTCATTATGAACCAAGCATCATGCCAGGCCACATCAAAGGCCGTCAGACTCCACTGGTTTCAGCCAATATGTGGTTTCTTCTTAGCACATGTGTTAGTCCATGGACCAAGAACTAGAGCCAGAGTCGCATCGTCCCAAAAATAAAGAGTGCTTCAGTTCACTTTGCTCAGAAGAGGGCAGTCTAACTGCTGGATGCCTCGGGGCCCCTTCCATCAGTGCATTGAACACTGCTGGCCATTCCTTGACACATTCAAACTTTCCTGAGCTTCAGTTTTATGTGAAGCTTCCATTTCACAACACGAAAATATTTTTTGTCCTGTGGGTAGCATTTTTGACCATTCATTTGCATTTCTGTCTATACAGGTGGGCACGCCTCACTTGCCACACCACCGGCATTCCTAGGAAAGACTCGCAAGAGACAAAGTGCGCTGGGTAGTCTTCTAAGATAAGCTTCTCTTTCCCGGGCTTTTCACGTTGGTCAGCTACTGGAACTGATGGCTCCCCAAATAAACAGATGCCTGCATTCCATAGAAGGATTGTGTCTGTATTTCCAGAACCCGATTACGTTTCTCCAACATGGTTTCCAGCACCCATGTTTCTCATGTGGAATGGATTATTGGCACTATCTCTCCTACAGTTTAAGCAGCTGCTAACTATTCCATCACCCTTGGCCTTGAGCATAATTCTTTTAAAATGACTATTTTATTCAGTTGCAGTTCATGAGAGAGAAAGAGTGGCAACCAGTTAGCTCAACTTGGTTTCATGCTTTACTGATCATCTCACCGTGGAGATATCCCACCCACAGGCTCCTGGCATATAAGGCAGGATTATTCTTGCTGTCACAAGCAATTGACACCCAACTTCCACTCCCTTGTCTACTCAATTACATTTCCTCAATGAGATAATTTTAAAATTAAAAAACAACTTTTGGAGGCACACCTCATCCACAAGGGTACCTGCATAATGAACATTTGTATACCTAACCCTGAATTGTACCCTACATCTTTAAAATTAAAAAACAATTTTTTTTTAATTATGTAACCTCGGTGTTAATCCTCCTTGAAGTGTTTGGTAAAATTCTCCAGTGAAAAAAATAATAACTTTTAGCCTACATGAATATGTATATATTTAGAAATCTAAATAAAATAGTCAAATATCTATGTATAATTGTTTTTATTACATATATGTTTTTAAATTATATTTAAAAATATAAGAGATTATTGTGATTCATTTTTTGTAAAGAATACTATGTATTTCTTTAAATCACTTTATCCAGACTCTTTGGATGTATCCTTACTGTCACTAAATCATGCAAAGCAATTTTCCCAGTGTATATAATTGTCATTTCTTGATTTTCAGACATAGCCTTTTTTTGGATCTGTATGTGACACAGTCCCTGGTAGTTTTGTCCCAAATCTTAAGAGTGTTCACATAGGTTAATTTTCCCCATGCACCCCAGAGATATAGATTTCTGATGTCCATAAATAAATTTTTGACTGTGTTGTTATGACATCCAAAGCTGTGCTAAATGTCTTCGTCTTTTTTTTAACCATTTCTAATCAAGTGCACTCCACCAGTACCCAAAACTAGACCTGGTCAGAGGTCATCTCAGACCCATGTGTCCCCAAGCAGTAGTGTACTCTGTTACTCAAAATGAAACAATTAAGAGGAAACCCTAAATATAATACGACCAGCTATTTTCTTTATTATTATTATAGAGAAAATAAACCTGCCTCACAAGCAGGGCATATATGGCACCCCAAGTAAGACGAAAAGTAGGTGGGGGAAGGCAAGCCAGTGGTGAGCAAAGGGAGCCGGAACAGTCCTGGGATGGGTCACTAAAGCGGAGAAACAACAACAAAGACCAAAGTAGGTCCCCGGACCTTGAGAACCACACTCTTCCGGTGAGGCCACTCCTCTTTTCCCCTCTGTTTAGCTTCATCCTTTGCCGCTGGAGACAGTTTTTCTGTGGTCTCAATACATATGCTTACCATTTCAGTTCCCTGAGCTGACAAGCAATTAAGCATCACCCTCCTAACTCCACTGTGTAAAAATCCAGGAAAGGACTCTAGTTGTTATATTCTAAGTCACGTATATGCTACACTCCCTAATCTCACCAGCACTAGAAATAATTTAAAACATAATTACTAAAACTAAATAAGTACAGAGACCACTCCAAAGTGAGATGGAAGTTTCAAAGGATCAGACATTGTGGGAGGTGGGGGGGGTCAGAGGGAGATAGATGGTGACAAGTTACTTAATGGATCCAATGTACATTGTTCCAGTGATGGATACACTAAAAACCCTGACTTCACCACTATGCAATATAGCCATGCTACAAAATTACATTTACACCCCATAAATTTACACAAATAAAATATTTTTTAAAAAAAAGAAATTGTGAAGGAATCTTCAAAACACTGAAAGGGAAAAAGGATTGGAGGGAGGGAGAAACCACACATGGGCGAGAGCCCAGAAGATGAGCCAACTACAAAAGATCAAGCCATGTCACAAGAACTCTGCATCTGGAGGTGGCAGAAGTTGGGATATGGAGGGGCCAAGGTATAATGAAGCAACCAGACCGGTTGACTACCTATAGATTTCCGCTGTCTTCTGCAGGCCAGTCACCTGCAATGGAAAACACTGTGATCAGTGCCTGGGCATCTGGTAATTTCAGGGGGAAAATCAACAGTTTCGTTCAAAAGACCAATGGATGGGGCATGATGCCTGAGAGCATGTCCTACTCATCCCCTGCTCTCAGAGTAAAGAGCACAACATACAAAACTTAACAGCAGCTTCACTCCATCTTCTTTAGTGGGCTGCGCCAGCAAAGACAGTGATGTAGCAGGAAATCTAAGCTACAAAAATCATCCTAGAGCCAAGCATTTCCAACTTTCTGAAGAATAAGTCATGAAAGACAAACAATGAATGCAATTTAACTTGAGGAAAAAGATTTAATAGAACAACTAGAAGAGGAAAAGAGTGAACTGCATGCTGAAGTGTCCAAAGGGGACCACAGTGGCCGGGACATCATCATGCTGGCCCAGCCAACATGCATGATAGTGATGGAAAAGACCAACTTTGCCTGATGTGAAGGACCACTCAAGGGTGCATTGGACAAGATCACTGCTGCCGAGAAAAGTGCTAAGGCAAGACCCCAGGATGGATTAGCTTAACCCGACCATCACAGATCACTGCACAGACTCAGCCTACAAGCAGGACTTGTCAGCCCACCTGTAGCACATGACACTGGACTGCCACCAGTCCGACATCTGCAGCAAAGCCAAGGCCAACGTTCAGAAGCTCAGTGAGGAGCTTGACACCTCTGGGATGGACAGCGAGGTATCCTCCATTCAGGCAGCCAAGAACTTGGTGAACACCATGGTGCGAACAATGAAGTCACCTGAAGTGGCCTCCATCGAATATCCCAAGTCTCAGAACATGACTTCCTTCAGCTTCCCTGTGTTGTGGAAGATGAAGGTGCCTGCAAAAAATCCCTTGGTAAAGAGAGAGAAACAGGATAAGAGAAGAAGCCCATGAAACCCTATAAGCCCTCAGCAAGTTCAAAGCCAAGGACAGCAGCTAAGTCTACCCTAGACCCACCCCTCTGAGCTCATAAAAACTAGTCACCTGACTGGGCGCAATGGCTCAGGCTGTCATCTCAGCACTTTGGGAGACTGAGGTGAAAGGACTGCCTGAGCCCAGAGGTTTGTGACCAACCTGGACAATTTGGTGAGACCTCGTCTCTACAATAAATCACACACACACAAAAAACTAGCCGGGCTTAGTGGTGTGCGTCTGTAGTGCCAGCTACTTGGAAGGCTGAGGTTGGAAGCATCACTTGAGCCCAGCAAGTTGAGGCTGCGGTGGCCATCAGCATGCCACTGCACTCCAGTCTGGGCAACAAGAGTGAGACTTCAACTCAAAAACAAACAAACAAAAAAAAAAACTGGTCACTCTTCTTTATTCAAATAATTAGCCAAAGTGAACACTGATGTTAGATTCTACCAGGAAATGGGTAGATTTTAAACCTGGCCAAGTATGTCCTTATAAATTTTGCAAGGACATATTTGCATTTGAGATGGTCAAAATGTGCACTTAGAAATTATCTGGGAGTGGTGGCACACACCTGTAGCTCCAGTTACTTGGAAGGCTGAGGCAGAAGGATCACCTGAATTCAGAAGGTCAAAGCTGCAGTCGCCATGATCCTGTGACTGCACTCCAGCCTGTGCAACAGAGTGAGACCCCGACTCAAAAAAAAATGCATTTTGTATCCAGCAGCATATTTCTAGTTATATTTTTTATAATCTTAAAAAATGGAAATTTTATAACCAAAAAAATTGGGGGCCCAGGACCCTAAAAGAAGGATATTATATCTGAAAGATGAGGCGGGATATTGCATCCATGAAACAATAATAGATATAGATAGGTAGATAAATACATAGGTAGATAGATATCAATATAAAGAATTCATTAGAGACCTTAGAAATAAAAACAAATTATTGAAATGAAAACATTCAATCATCAACTACTTGATTGGATACGACTGAAATGCAAATTAGTGGGTTAAAATATCAAGTTAAAAGAAAGCATTGTGACATACAAGGGTAAAGACCTCAGGGAGAAAACATCCAGACATGCCAAACTTCATCTAAGGAAGAAAGTAGAGTAACTAAAGAAACCCAAATGCAGATTTTCTCAGAATTAAAGGACGCTATGTGTTTTTTACATGAAAAGGACGACTATGCTATCATCGTGTAGCTTTAAACCCAACCTCTGTCCTCTGCTTTGTGGTGCTGTCTCCCTGTAACTCTCTTCCAGTAAGGGGTACTCGTGTGAGATTGGGGTCCTGGAGGAGGAAGAACGAGGGATCTGCCCTTCCTGTGCATTCCCTGACCCCATTAATTTCAGTGGTTCACTAACTGGGGGATGCCAAGTGATCCCAGTTTGGTTTTTTCCTTCTGACTTGCACTTTTCCCACAAGACGAAAATCATCTCCATCATCCACCCGGTTCCCAGAGCTACCAACACCAGCCAGTACCTCTTCCTCAGAGGTCTGGGTCCCAGGTACAAGGGTTTTCTCTTCCAAGGCCATGAGATACCAGCTCCAATCAAGCAGCTATCCACCCCTCAGAAGTCTGAGCCCCAACATCACGGGATTGTGCTCCAAATTCTTGAGGCCCAAGTACCAGCCAAGTACCAGCCAAGAAGTGTCCCCTGACCCCAACCCCAAATCTGCAGGGACCACTGTTGTTTGCCTCCAGGTTTTGTGAATCGCAAGCCCTTTGCCCCCAGCAAAAGGAGTGGTAACTGCTTCCTACCATTGTTACCTCTGGGACACCTCACTTTCTCTTTTGTCTTTTCTTTACATTAGGTTATTTCTGATAAAAATAATTGATGACTCACACTTATAATCCCAGCACACAGGGAAGCCGAGGTGGGAGGAATGCTTGAGCCAGGAGTTCAAGACCAGCCTGGGCAACAAAGCAAGACCTCATATCGACCAAAAACATAGAAAAATTAGCCGGGTATGGTGGTGCACACCTCTAGTCTCAGCTACTTGGCAGACTGAAGCAGGAGGATCACTTGATTCCAGGAGTTCGAGGCTGCAGTGAGCTGTGATTGTGCCACTACACTCCAGCCTGGGCGACAGAGTGAAAACCTGTCTTTAAAAAAAAGGATATAATTCTTGTCTCTTGATGTACCCTGAGTGGCACAACCACCAAAACTAGTATGAAAATAGCTGCATGAGCCAAGATCTTACCTCGTGTCCTCCTGCAAGGAGACATGAGAATAAGTCAAATGGAAGATATCCTGCAAACTCCTTTTTTTTTTTTTTTGAATCGGAATCTCTGTCACCCAGGCTGGAGTGCAGTGGCACACTCATGACCACTGCAGCCTCGACCTGCTGGGCTCAGGCAATCCTTCCACCTCAGCCTTCCAAGTACCACAGGCATGTGCCACCACATTTGGCAGATTTTCTTTTTTTTATTTCTTGTAGAGACGAGGTCTCGCCATTTTGTTCAGGCTGGTCTTGATCCCCTGAGCTCAGGTAATCCTTTAGCCTCGGCCTCCGAAAGTACTGAGATTACAGACTTGAGCCACGTACCCGGCGCAAACTCCGTTTTTTTTTTTTTGAGTTGGAGTCTCACTCTGTCACCCAGACTGGAGTGCAGTGGCATGCTCCCGGCCACTGAAGCCTTGACCTACTGGGCTCTGGCAATCCTTCCACCTCAGCCTTCCAAGTAACCAGAACTACAGGTGTGCGCTACCATGCCTGGCTAATTTTTTATTTATTGTAGAGACGCGGTCTCGCCAAGTTGTCCAGGTGAGTCTTGAACCTGCGGGCTCAGGTAATCCACTTGCCTCGGCCTCCAAAAGTGCTGGGATTACAGGCTGAGCCACCAAGCCTGGCTGCAAACTCCATTTTTAACACAACTAGAAGACAGGTAACATTTCCAAACTCCAGGATATATGCAAGGGTTTTCAAAATTAACTTGAGATCAGACATAAGCTAATGTGAGGAAGAGAAAGAAGCACATAAAGCAAAGAAAGGGCCCAGCAAGAGCTTCATTCATAAAGTGCCAGTAGAAAATACAGTTCCCAAAGAGATGGGACTCATCAGAAGTGTCAAAGTTATACCTGCTGTTCGCAAAAATTAGGTCAGAAACTGAGATGAGCAGAATTAAGACTGGGCAGAAATCACATAGGTGGAAGCACAGAGAATGGACCATGAACCCAGCAGCTGCACACCTCAGAAAGCATTAGCAGGAATACACCACTTGCTGGAGAAGGGTTCAACCTGAGCTGTAAGTCAAAGCTGTCACTGCAGGTAGCCACCAACTGGCACATGGGTGAGTGCTGGGAGTACACAGTGGCACACCAAAGGCATCTGCTACATGAATTCTACATGTTTGAGTAACACGTAGCACAGCAAAACTTTAGAAGCACTCCTGTGTCACCGTTGCCCACCTACTAACATCCAGCCATCCTGAATTTTACAAAGCATGATAAATGTTAGAAACAAATGGATTTTTTTTTAATCATTGCATCCACTCAAGCCTAAACAGCTTTTATGTTGAAGAGTCACCTGTTCTGAAGTGAGTCTTTGCTAGAACTAAAACACTCTGATCTAATGCCAGTCTCAGGCACACCCACGATACCTATGCTCAGCAATGCACAGCAGCCCACACTGGTCAGAGGCACTCTAAGCCTTTCTCTCTAGTCATGCCAGAAGGCTAATTCCAAGGTTTTCAAGGAAAACCTTGTCTCTTAAAAACAATTTTGTTTTTTTGAGTCAGATTGTCACTCTGTCACCCAGGCTGGAGAGCAGTGGCACACTCACAGTTCAAGTGATCCTTCCGACTCAGTCTTCCAAACAGCCGAAACTACAGGCACAGACTACCACGTCCAGCTAATTTTTTGATTTCTTGTAGAGACGAGGTCTCCCCAAGTTGCCTAGGCTGGTCTTGAACCACTGGGCTCAGGCAGTCCTCTCACCTCCGCTTCACAAAGTTCTGGGATGACAGGTGTGAGCCACCACACCCAGTTGATCTTGTCTCTAAATAAGAATCTGCTCCGAATGCTTCCCAACACCAGGTGTTGTAAGTTGCAGGTACAGCTGGGCTCGGTGGCTCAGCCTGTAATCCCAACACTTTGGGAGGCCAAGGTGAGTGGATTGCCTGAGCCCGTGGGTTCGAGACCAGACTGGGCAACTTGGCAAGACCTTGTCTCTACAATAAAAAATTAAAAATAAAAAAATTAGCTGGGCATGGTAGTGCATGCCTGTAGTTCCAGCTACTTGGAAGGCTGAGGCTGAAGGATCTCCAGAGTCCAGCAGGTCGACCCTGGGGTAGTTGCGAGTGTGCCACTGCACTCCAGCTGGGCAATGGAGTGAGACTCCAATTCAAAAGAAAAAAAAAAGAAATTGCAATACTAATTATTCACATCTTTCTTCTCCTCCTCCAGGTTCCAAACCAGGTTGATAGAAGAGTCAGATAGGAGGGAAAATATCAGTTGTGTTCATAATAAAGCTGAACTGGAGAACAAAGCTTGCACTAAACATTGAAATGTGCCTTCTAGCCTAATACTCAAAAGATCTCACTCAGTTCCAGGCAGGGCCAGGGGAGAATGTGAGGCCTGAGAAGACATATCGCTTTTTTCACCAACATTCTCATAGGAGAGACAGCCTAGAAAGATCTCGAAATCTTCTCACCAATCCATGCAGCCTACTGAGCAGGAAAGAACCCCAAAACCCAGAAAACTCATGAGCACTGCCTCTTACCTTGATCTTCCCAGCAAGGTAAATCCTCCCACTCATGTTGAGAATGTGGCAGGAAGAACCAGGAATGTTGCTTCCATTCTCCCCGAGTACGGAGAGAAATCCCCTCCATTCTATGGAAGTAAAGGGAATACCTAATAAGCATGATCTCTTCTACGTTTCCTCAACTCAGCTTCCCCCACTCCTATAGCCATTCCCCAGGAGAGGAGACAGGACAGAAAGAAATTCTAACTATAGAGATAAAGGAAACTAGCAAACAGTATTGAACAGGAGACAAGGGACTTGAACAAAAACACTGGCTACATAGGGATACCTCTTGAACACAAATTGCCCACCTGCCTTCTGAGACTGAGAGAGGAAGGTCAGTGGAGAGGCAGACATAGATATGTGCAGACAAGTTGGGAAGGTAAAACCTGACCACATCAGCTCTCTCCATGAAGTAGGAGACAAACCATCTTGAGGGAGAGGGAGTCAGGAGTTAACCATACCATAAGAAATAAGATAGACAAGTGGGACCTCATCAAACCGATGAGCTTCTGCAAAGCAGAAGAAACATTTAAGAGAGCAGGGAGACAGCCCACAGAATGGGAAAAAAATATTTGCCAACTGTATATCTGACAAAGGCCTACCATCTAGGATCTACAAGGAACTCAAATGCGCCAAAAGGAAAAAATCAAACAGACCTATTAAAAAGTGGGTAAAAGACATGAATAGACACTTCTCAAAAGAAGATACACAGGCAGCCAACAGACACATGAAAAAGTGCTCCGCCTTACTCATCATCAGGGAAATGCAAATCAAAACCACACTGAGAGACCACTAATCCCAGTAAGAATGGCCATCATCAGTAAAACAAACAACAGATGTTGGCGAGGATGTGGAGAGAAAGCAATGCTTCTACACTGCGGGTAGAAACGCAAACTAGTGCAACCTCTTTGGAAGACAGTATGGTGATTTCTGAAAGAACTAGAAATTGACCTTCCATATGACCCAGCAATCCCCCTACTGGGACTATACACAGAGGAACTCAAATCACTCTACAAAATGATACCTGCACACACATGTTTGTTACAGCTCTATTCACAACAGCAAAAACATGGAACCAACCATGCTGCCCATCAAAGCTAGACTGAATTTTAAAATGTGGTATGAGTACACAATGGAATATTATGCAGCCATAAAGAAGGACAAACACATGGACTTTGCAGCAACTTGGATGGATTTAGAGTTTATCATACTCAGTGATCTATCACAGAATCAAAAAACAGAGTATCATATGTTCTCACTTATAAGTGGAACTTGAACAATTATCATAATACTATAAGAAAGGGATCAGCTGTAGTGAGAAACTGCCAGGGGATGGGTGGAGATTGGCAGTTGAGGGAAACTGTCAGGGGAGGGAGGAGCATACTTCATCAACAAGAGTACCTGCATAATGAACATTTGTATACCTAGTCCAGAATTGTACTCCACATCTTTAAAATAAAGTAAATAAAATATAAATAAATATACACTCAAGATTAAAAAAAAAAAAAGATGGGAAATGCTGAATCGTCTCCAAGAGAGCCGTGTGTTTTCGATTCAGTCACTGTTGCCCTGTAACCAGCAGGTCCTGGGAGTCCGTAGGGAGGACGCCTGGACACCCGGAAGATGGGAGATGGTGTGACTTGATTAGATAAACTCACCTAAGAAGAAATCCCAGAGAAGTAGGAGGAAAAGAAAAAAATGGCTGGTTCTGAGGGGCTATTGACATTCAAGGATGTGTCCATAGAATTCTCTCAAGAGAAGTGGGTATTCCTGGACCCCACTCAGCAGGTATTATACAGGAACGTGATGTTAGAGAACTACAGAAACCTGGTTTTTCTAGGACTTGCTGTCTCTAAGCCAAACCTGATCACCTGTCTGGAGCAAAGGAAAGAGTCCTGGGAAATGAAGAGACAGCACGTCAGCCAAACCTCCAGCTGTGACTTCTCATTACACTGAGGGCCTTTTGCTAGAGAAGAGCATAGAAGACCCATTTACAAATGTGCCAATGGGAAAACGTGGAAAATGTGTCCTTAAGAACTTATGCTTAAAAAAATTTTGGGAAAGTGTGCATGAAGGTGAAAGGCAGATAGATAACCATTACATATGTAACAAGAAAGGGAAAGTCTTTCATCAACATTCCAAATATGTTATACCCCAGAGTATCCATATTTCTGAAATGGCTTTCAAACATGAATATGGGAAAACATTTAACCGGTTCTCAAAATGTAGTCAACATAAAAAAAAAAAAATAGTGGAGAAAATGTACACAATATATGTGGGGACGTGTTTAGGAAATCATCCTATCTGAATGGACATGAAAGAATCCACAGGGGAGAGAGAGCCTTTCAAAGTGGAAAATGTGGTAAAGCCCTTAGCTATTACTTATATCATTCACAAAATCAGAAGATTCATAGTGGAGAGAAACTTTTTAAATGTGAAGAATGTGATAAACCCTTTACTTGGTATTCACATCTTATTTGCCATCAGAGAATCCATACTGCACATAAACCCTACAAATGTCAAGTATGTGACAAAGCCTTTCATCAGTACTCAAATCTTATTCAACATCAAAGATACCATACTGGAGAGAAACCCTACAAATGTGAAGAATGTGGCAAATCCTTTCATACTTGTTCATACATTTTTTGTCATATTACCATTCACAGTGGACAGAAACCCTACATTCCAAATATGTTTTACTTTCCAAATATGTTTTACTTTTACTTTCATGAAGAATATGGCAAAGCCTTTCATACTTGTTCATACCTTGCTCATCATATTATCATCCATAGTGGAAAGAAATCCTACAAATGTGAGGAATGTGGCAAAGCCTTTCACTCTCACAATGGACTTGCTGGACATATGGCCACCCATAGTGTAGAGAAAACCTACAAATGTGAAGAATGTGGCAAAGCCTTTTATTGGCACTCAGGTCTTATTAAACATCAGAGTATCCACACTGGAGAGAAACCATACAAATGTGAAAAATGTGACAAAGTCTTTCATTTGCAATCAGGTCTTATTCAACATCAGAGTATCCACACTGGAGAGAAACCCTACAAATGTGAAAAATGTGGCAAAACCTTTCACTCTCAAGGAGGATTTGCTGGACATAAGACAATGCATACTGGAGCAAAACCCTACAAATGTGAAACATGTGGAATAGCCATTCACTCTCATTCACTACTTGCTCAACATGGCAAGATCCATACTGTTGAGTAACCCTACAAATGTGAAAAGTGTGGCACAACTTTTTGTACTCATGGAGAATTTGCTGGACATAAGACCTTCCATACTGGAGAGAAATCCTACAAATGTGAAGAATGTGGCAAAACCTTTCACTCTCATTAAGGATTTGCTGGAAACAAGACCAATCCATACTGGGGAGAAATCTTACAAGTGTAAAGAATATGGCAAAGCCTTTCACTCTCACAATGGATTTGCTGGGCACATGGCCATCCATACTGGAGAGAACCCCTACAAATGTGAAGAATATGGCAAAGCCCTTCACTCTCACAATGGACTTGCTGGACACATGATCATCCATACTGGAGAGAATCTCTACAAATGTGAAAAATATGGTAAGCATTTTGCTCTCATGTACAAGTTGCTGGACATGTGAGAATCATACTGAGATGAAACTACATAAATGAGAAGAATGTAATAAAGCCTTTAGATCTCATTCAATACTTGGTATACATATGAACATCTATATTTAGAGATTCCCTGTAGATGGGCAAAATGGGGTAAACCTTTTCGCTGTTATTCTATGTTTTCTCAACATCAGAGAATTTATACTCTAAATTTTCAGTATCTGTAATGACTGGAAAATCATATATCAAGTTATAAACTGTATAGACATGGTAAGAAATTTACAGATATAAAGAGTACCATTATCTTTACTTAAACCACAGATCATTTGAATGTACAAACGTAAAAAATGTGTAAAGACATTAACCAGCAAAAATTTTATTCAACATTAGAGTATGCATTGGAGAGAATGTACATTTTAAAGAATGTGGACTGGCCTTTGTTCAAAATATTTGCCAATGGGAACCCTAGGGTATTCAGACTGAAAATTTTACACATGCAATTTATATAAAAACTTATTTACTGAAAAGTCAAGTTGAAATAAATATCAGATATTGAATGGCAAAAAATAAATAAATAAATAAAATTTTTTCAAAAGAGGAGTTAAGATTTAGAAGAGCCGCAACAGTGAACAGAAGTGGAAGTTACATTTGGAGATCTCAAATATGCTGGACACCAAGAGATATCCCTTCTTCTGACACAACTTTGCGTGCTGGAGATGGAGTAGAGAAGATAATGGTGTGATGCATTCATCTTTCTTTTACTACTTGGATCTCAAGACATCATATTCTCATGGTTTCCTTCTATCTCATTGGCCATTCTACTCATGCTTCTTTCCTGGCCCTCCTTCAGCTCCTTGACCTCCTTGTCCCAAGATCCAGTTCTTGGACTTTTTTTTTCCCTATTTACTTCCAATATTCATGTTGAAACTGAATCCCCGTGACAGTGGTGTTAAGAGATAAGGCCTCTGGGGAATTATTAAATCTGGGGGCTCTGTCCTCATGAAAGGATTAGTGCCTTATAAAAGGGCTGGAGAGAACTTTCTTAGGTGCCTTTTGATCTTCTGCCCTTCGGCTACGTGAGGACACAGCATTCATTCCCACAAGAGGACACAGCAACAAGGCACAATCTTGGAAGCAGAGACTGGGTCTGCATCAGACACTGAAGCTACAGTCGCCTTAATCTTGGACTTCCCAGTCACCATGACTTTGAGAAATAAATTTTTGTTTTCTATAAATTACCCAATCTCAGATATTTTGCTACAGTAGCACAAACATACTAAGACAGTCACGTTGATGGTATGAACTTTGACATGTGTTGAGAATGACACTTTACCTATGTTGTATTTCTCCCCCAGAGTCCCATAAGCCCAGCATAATCATGGGGAAAAAAACCCAGATAAATCCCAATTTAGAAATAGTCTAGCTGGGCTCGGTGGCTCAGCCTATAATTCCGTGCTTTGGGAGGCCGAGGTGAGTGGATTGCCTGAGCCCGCGGGTTCAAGACCCACCTGGGCAACTTGGCGAGACCTCATCTCTACAATAAATAAAAAAATCAGCCGGTCATGGTAGCGCATGCCTGTAATTCCGGATACTCGGAAGGCTGAGGCGGAAGGGTCACTGGAGCCCAGCAGGTCAAGGCTGCAGTGGCCGTGAGCGGCCACTGCACTCCAGTCTGGGTGACAGAGTAAGACTCCAACTCAAAAAAAAAATACAAATGGTCTACAAAATATCTGGCTGTCAAGGTCACCAAAAACAAGGTAAATCTGTCAAAGGTCACCAAAAACAAGGTAAATCTGTCATAACCAAGAAAATCCTAATGAGACATGACAACTAAATGAAATATGACATTCTGGACAGGATCCTGTAATACAAAAAGGAAATTAGTTTTAAAATAAAGAAATCTGAATAAAGTGTGGCAGTTACTTAATAATACTGTAATAATATTTCATTTATTGTAGAAAATGTGCCATGTTCATGTAAGGTGTTAATAATAGGAGAAAGACTGTCTTCAGAATTTTTCTGTAAATCTAGAATTAAAAGTTTATTTTCTAAAGCATCATACAGAAATTGTGGTACTGGTATTTGAATTTAATTAAATATGACAGCTATGAACAACTCATAGACCCTAGTAGATAAGAAAGCAATGGTCACAAGCTGAATGATAACTAATTATTTAATGGCTTAGTTGTGAAAATTGACTATTTGAGAAAAAAACAAATGCTAGATTCTTACTTTAACATTCCAAATTGATGCAAGAGTTAAATGTAAAAATCTCTGAGAAATAAACTAGACTTTCAGGGAAATAAAGAACCAGATTTCAACAGAGCTTCTGCCAACAACCTCTGCCATAACCACAGTCCTGTAGGTGTGGACAGTTGAGGAGGAGCAGGAAAAAAGACACAGCAAAAAAGAAGAGAAGAGAAGAGAGAATGTAAGGCGAATCCAAACAAAAATTACCCCTAGAACTAATAATAAAACAATAAATAAAAACAATATTGAACACAGTCGGAAAATCAGTACTTCAAAACCCTGACTATGGAGAAAGCACTGGAAAGTTTGTGGGTCCAGAAATAGCAGCCTCAGAGGACTGGAGAAGAAATGTTATTCCCTGGAATTGAGACAGTGGAGGAAAGAAAGGAGCTAAGAGAGAGAAACTAAGGATCCCACAGAAATGAAAGAGAAACAGGACACACCAACTCTTTCTTCTGACCGCCACCAACAACACTGCCATCCCTGCAAAAAACTGCAAAAAAGAGATTAGAACTGACAAAAGAAGTTACTCCCCAACTAGGAACACTGTTCACAAAAATAAAGAGGGATGTGAAAAGGCTGCATCCATTCAAAACCTAAGCCAGAAGACAGAAACTGCAAACAGAAGTTTTTCTGCTAATTAAAAATATCCCCAAACACTGACTACAAGGCTGAATAGACTGTAACATGGCATTCCAAACTGAATTAAATTACCTCAAACAAGCACTTGAGCATATAAAAAGAAAAACACATTGAACCAAAAATATTAAAACTACAAAAAGAAATAGACCGAAAAGAAAAACAGCTGATTGCACTTAGGAAAGAAACCAAAGAAAAAGACAAAAGTACTTCAATAAAAGAACGAGAGCTACCTGAAACAGAATATTTTACACTTTTCTAATCTGGTATATATGAATGCTTCCTTACATACATGATATTTAAAAGCAGAGCTATGGGAAGTGTCTTTAGATACCATAACCAATCCTTGAACTTTAATCTCTCCCAGAGAGTAAAGAAACTCTGAGCAAACACATTGTCAGGCCCTAAAGAAAATATAGATCAGAAATGAGTATTAAAACTTGATATTCACAAAGGAGAACAAATTTGAAGGATAATTCATAAAAGGCACTGAAGAAAGTCAGAAAACAATCGAGATTATGAAAATAAAAATTTTAAAAGAAGTTAAGATGGTCTTGAAGAATGTGGTTAAAGTGAAAGACAGGCAAAGGAAAAACAAAACTTGAAATTTCACTGAGATACTCATCAGACTGGCAAAAATTTAAAAGCTTGACAATATAGCCTGCAGGCAATGATGTCGGAAGATCCAGAGAGGAATTTGCATGCATCACTGGTAGGAGTGCAACCTGTAACAACTTCTATGGAAGGACAGATAGCAATATCTAAAAAAATTGCCTATATATTTACCTTTCGTTCCGGAAATCCCACTTCTAAAGATATACCTCTCATGATACAAAAATACATGCGTATGAATTAATACATGTTGTTACATAGAATGTCTAACACCAAGAGTGAACCTTAAGGTAAACCATGGACTTTGGGAGACTATGATATGTGAAGAACACATAGAAAATGTGTGGTTATAATTACAATAAACACAAAGAGGGCCAGGCATGGTGACTCACGCCTATAATCCTAGCACTTTGGGAGACCAAGGTAAGAGGATTGCCTGAGCCCACGAGGTCGAGACCAGCCTGGGAAACTTGGCGAGATCTCATCTCTACAATAAATCAAGAAAAATTAGCTGGGGGTGGTGGCACATGCCTGTGGTTTTGGCTACTTGGAAGGCTGAGGCGGAAGTATCGCCTGAGTCCAGCAGGTCAAGGCTGTGGTGGCCGTAAGCGTGCCACTGCACTCCAGCCTGGGCAATAGAGTGAGACTCCAACTCAAAAAAAACCCCAGAAAGATAAAGATAAAACAATAAATTCGATTACCTACAAAGGATGAAAAGAAAATGAGGTAGAAGTGATGCAGAAGACATTGACACCTCTCTGATTACGCTTTTTTCTACAGTTTGATTTTTGAAAGCATCTTATCCTACATGTCCAAAAAGCAAAATTAAATCACTAAGACTAAGAAGAGGAAAAAATAAAGAAAAACTGAAACGAGTAAATCTAATTGTACTTCAAATGAATATCATAACCACACTGAGAGGGAAAAGAAAAAAGAGAACTAATTTGACTTATAAACACAGTATTTAACTATACAAGGGGACCCCCCAAAAAACCCGGGATTATCTTTTGGAAGGTGGGATCCTTGTAGTATAGGCTTCCCCCACTAGGTCAGTGTTCTAGAACCCATCGGCATCAGTGTACTAGCTAGTGTTGTTGTAAGAGGCTGCATTCGGCTTCAGTGAGTATTTTTGGAGGGTCTTTCAACGTATTTGTCCGTTTCCTGATGGATGACTTACAAGCGCACCTGTCCACACCGCACTAAGTGTTCTGAAGTTTTTGACCAAAACTGGCATGACCCTATGCCCCACCCTCCCTATTCACCCCATCTCGCCCAACGAGATTTTTTTGTTTTGTTTGTTTCCCTGGGTGAAAAAAGTGCTCAAAGGGAGCATTTCACCAATGAGGAAAAGGTGAAACAAAAAATGGTAGAAGCACTAAAAGTCATCAGAATTGACGGGTCCAAAATTGTTTTGAGCAGAGTATATTGCATCAAATGGAGAATACTTGGAAGGTGACTGAAGTTTAAACATGTAAGAATAAATACACAATTTTTTATAAATCAATTCCAGTTTTGGGGGGTCCCCTTTGATTCCTCCAATCCGAGACAGAGGGTGATGGAGGTGGTGTGGAAGTTCAAACAAATCCCGAGCTGTTCTTAGTGGTGCCATTTATTGGTGGTGAAGCAATTCTAAAGCTCTTTTTTAGAAGTAACAAAGGGCTTGTATACCTAACCCTGAATGTACTCCAAATCTCTAAAATTAAAAATTTTTTTTTTAAAAAAGGAGTAATATAGGATTGAACAAGTGAAAAAATATATAAGTGTGTTGATGGTGTTGGGAACCAAGTTTCTCACTGTGGAAGAAGTGATATACGTTCTAATATGGAACGTGAGAAGCAAAAAATCACACTGCGGGGATGGATTGCAATTAGAAGTACTGATGTGACTTCATAGTTCCTAAAATATAGACGTGGTATGTATTTTATGTATGTGTGTGTATCGGGGGTGCCAAAAATGCATACACATCTTAAGAGATGTTATCTATGTATTACTTTTAGTTGGCCATCATCAGAAGTGTCTGGACGCTGATGATAACCACTTTGAACACCTCTTAAAATTGCAGAAGTCAAACGTGACTTGTATTTATTTATCTTTTGTTACCAGTATATATTGAGTACTGAAATTTTAATACAGTTTTTTCCTTTCTTAAAATGTGTATACATTTTTGGCATCCTCTGTATATACATATATGTGTATGGATGTGTACATTTGTGTGGATGTGTGCATATCTTTCTTATCTCTGTCTGCTAAAAGGGACAAGAAACAAAGATACTCCGATAGTAACAAGCACAGATGGTGCCCAGACCTTGATCTGAAATACCCTTTCCCACTTAATGTGTCACTGTGGCCTATCTATTGCTGCACAAAAATTCTGCAGAAAGATAGTCTGGAACAAAGCCGCTAAACAATATCACCCCTGTTTTCAATATCATCTTGTCATCTGGCAAATTTTCCCCTAAGTACAGCCATTCTGATTAATGGGACCCCTCAGGCTGAGACCACATCCATTCAAGTTGCCTCATGCAGCATTTAATTAAAGCTGCTTCCATCAGGACTCCAGACAGTAGAAGGAGGCCAGCCCACAGTGCTGACCTCAGTCATGCTCCCCAGGGTTCTAAATGAACAAATTCTATATTCCTCTGAAATATCTTAGAAAGCCAGGTGGCTTTCTCTTTAACTTTCTGTATTGACCTTTCCTTGGTCTAAGGCAGACACCCAGGCACAGCAGAATGTTAATTATCCGTTGCACAGCCTCTATCTTGGTCTGCTAGAAGAATGTCTAAGGCAATTCTATCACCTGTAACAACCCTAGTCAGTGAGTTAACCTGACCTGAATGCTTCTTACAGTTGAGGTATTGCAGGTTCTTATGTTCACCCCTAAGGTACAGGTCATAGTGTTTGGGATAGGGAGCCAAGTTAAAGCCTGGCTTCCACACAAGTACAATCCTGAAAGTGATTATCATTTTCGGAGCCCCTCTAGGTAGGACTAACATTAGAAAGGGGGCATAGGTTGACAGTGCTTCCAACATGGCCTCCAGGACATCTGGTAAGCCTTAACATTCTCAGCTCAAATAATTGAGTCTAGTCCCTGTTTTGAAAAATCTGCTTGGGAACGGCTAGTCCAACCTGTCCTGTCTGTTCAAAACCCCATCCAGATGGCATTTGCACACCCATGGAATGACTGAGAGTGATCAGAGTCTTCTGGTGGAAGATGGCAGACTCAGCAGTCGGTTAAATTTGGGGCACTTACTACCAGTGTAGAAGAGCTGTCTCAGGGTGTTTTCCCCCAAGAAAAAGGCTCCAGCTGAATTTATGAAAGACAAAAGTCATCCCTCCACCACACATCCCAGAGTCTAAGATATATGTTCTCCAGTAGCCTCTCCTACTACCTCCACAAAAATCTTGGTATCCCGTTTCAATAGTTATAACTTTACCTTTTTTAAATCACTCTCTATTCACACTCAGACCCTTCATCCAGAGGGTCTGATGTAAGAAGAACTTCCACCAGAAAACTCTGATCATTCTTAGTCATTCCATGGGTAGGCAAACGCATCTGGATGGGGTTTTGGACAAACAGGACAGGTTGGACTGGCCGCCCTCAAGCAGATTTTTCAAAACAAGGACCAGGTTTGCCTGGGGTTGTTAGGGGGGAAAGAGACTCAGCGTGCACCTGTTTAGGTCTGTACATACCCCTGTAACTCACCTTTCTTTTCACCCTAATCATGACTCAGGAAGCAGACAGCTGCATTCCATGACCAGACTGCCTTCTAAGGTGATAGGAATCAGCAGAAGGTAAGAGAGGTAAAGTCAGACCATCAGTCTGATGTCAGGCTAGCTTTTGGCAGGAGTCTCAAGCCTGGCATGCAACAGTAGCCTCTGCATCAGAAACAGAGTCTGGTTCAGTGAGGAACTTGATATCAATTAGTCTTAACAGAGAACAGGTCCTTACTGCGGGCACCTCTGAGTGATGCAGACAGTTTAAGCACCCGCCACAACTTATTCCTGCAGTTCAGGACTCCTAAGAGAGGTGTCATTAATTCACCAGTGCATTGTTTCCATATACTATAACAAACGGTTAGGCCACTGGCAACAACCCAAGGATCAGTCAGATTTTACCACAGTCTAGCTACTTGTGAACTAGGCCCAGGTATTTGGGAAAACTTGTGACTCAAAGACCCATTGAGCAACAGCTTTGCTTCAGTCCGTGAAACGGGAAATAAATTTTCTCCCACGGGAACAACTGACACTTTTTCATGCAAAGCCAGGATACCAGCTGTGTACTTGAAAATATCATTTCCATTCGACAAGTAGCACCCTCGGGGCTCTATCCATCTTACCCACCCAAAAATGGCAATATCAAGCCAGAGAGTCACAACACAAAGCCTCCATGATCTGGTATTCAGTTTCCACAAGAACTCAGCAGCAAGCTAACAGATGCTTTTCAGTAAGCTCGCCTGACCTTGGTCCAAGTGGGAGACATCATATTTATTATACTGAACAGTAAACAAAGCTTCCTAGTCGGGCGCGGTGGCTCAAGTCCGTAATCCCAGCACTTTGGGAGGCCAAGGCAAGAGGATTGCCTGAGTTCAGGGGTTCAAGACCAGCCTGGGCAACTTGATGAGACCTCATCTCTACAATAAATCAGAAAAATAAGTGGGTATGGTAGCACGTGCCTGTAGTTCTAGCTACTTGGAAGGCTGAGGCAGAAGGATGGCCTGAGTCCAGCAGGTCAAGGCTGTGGTGTCTGTGAGCATGCCACTGCCCTCCAGCCTGGGCAACAGAGTGAGAGTCTAACTCAAAAACAGACCAAAAAAAATTTCCTTGTGTTGTACAAGGAGACGTCCTGTCTTCTCGTGCTATTTGCTATCCTTGAAAAGAAGATCTAGAACAAAAGGGCAGTTGGTGCTTCTTGATTAGATGTATAGAAACACAAGGGACCAATGAAAAACTGTACCTAAATATTAAGATATTTTTCTTGATCTTTTGTTTTCAGCAGTTGACCATTATGTGATTTGGTTTTCTGTGTACTTATCCTACTTGGAGTTCCCCAAGATTCCTGGATTGATACATTTGTAACCAATCTGGAAATTTTTCTGCCTAGTCTTCAAATATTTTTCCTTGTTCTCCCTCACCTTTCCTTCTTGAGACTACAATATATGTTAGATTTCTTGGTACTATCCCATAGATCACTTGGGTTCTGCCATAGTTTTCAACCTTTCTTCTTCTCTATGTACTTTGGTTTGGATGATTTTTATTGACTTGTCTTCAAATTCATAATGCTTTCTTCTATAGTGGCCAATCTTCTGCTAATCTCATCCAATAGGTTTTTTACTTCAGATATTTTATTTTTTCATTTCTAGAACTTCCATTTAAGTGTTTTTTTTTAAACAATACCTATATCTCTCCTAACATTCTCTTTTTTCCCCATAGATTCGTTTACATATTTCAGTAAAATCCTTGTCTGCGTATTCAAACATCTGAGTATCTATCGGTCACCTTGTATAAACTGATTTTTCTCTTGACTATGGATCGTATTTTCCTGTTTCTTTAAACATCTAGTAGCTTTCTTTTTTTATTGCATACTGGACATTGTGAAGGATGTATTTAAAAGACTGGATTTGGTCCTTTTCTTCTTGATCACTTTGAACTTGTGAAGGCTTGGTTTGAGGGTTGTTCTTTGTTTTTATAAGAGCGGCTTTGTCTTGGTTTTTTCCTTAGTCCTAGGGAAAAATCACTTAGTCTTATAACATGACCTTTGAGTCTAAGATGTGGCTTTTCTGGGATCTCAGTAGAAAGGCCAAGGTGTTCACCAAACCACTCTCATCTAGCAAGAATCAAAATCCACTAGAGTGGGCACCTACTAAAATGTCGACTCAGCATTTTCAATCTTCTAGCTCTTATTTCTCTCTAAGTTCCTTGAAGTTGTACCTAACGTGCATTTCAAAGGTCAGTCGGTGATTTGCTTGGAGTCTATGTACCACTCTGACAACTCCACATCCCACACTCTGACTCCTTTTGCAATAAGATGTGGTTCTCTGCTTGAATTCTATCAGCCCCAACATTGCATGGACTAGGTGGCATCCTCAGTAGAATAAATGTAGATCACATCTGCTGAGGTTCTGTTCTTTCAATTTTCAAATTTCTTCCACTTTACATCTGTTGATTTCCAGTGCCTTCCATTGTTCTGGGTTTTTTTTAAATGTTTTATTTAGAGCTATAGATGTTATAGGCAGGAAAGTTGATCTAATATAAGTTGGAAGCTATCTTGGTTCCTGCAAGATTGTTCCACTGCTGACATAAGAGTCAGAGGTGGGGGAAGAATTAGGTGGAGGAAAGATTGGCCGCAAAAGCACTTAGGTTAAAATATAATAATAATTAATTTTAAAATACTTCTTTCTATTTAACATGAAGACAATGAACTCTTTAATAAGCAAGTATTGTTTCCAAGTAGTGCTGAGTATATTTTCTTGCTCCTCTTCAAGTTCTAATTCAGATTCTAGAGGTACTCAGTAATTGCAATGTTTGCAACAGTCCTATATGGCAGCTGAAAAGCAATATTAGACAATCACATTTTGTGTATATATAAGTATACATGGAATGTGTGTGATAACAATAGATTGGCAATTGACAAATTGAATACTGGAACTATAAATAGTTTTGTTTTTATAAAAATATTCAATGGTTGAATTAAATTTTCAAATAATTAAATTATAAATCAGATTCTTTAATGTTTATTTTAAATGCTGATATTACATTAATTTGTTTAATTTTTCTATAATAATTTACAATATTTTTAAAGAATAAAATTTTAATATATGAAATTTTTTTAAATTTTTCTTTTTTTTTTTTTTTTGAGTTGGAGTCTCACTCTGTCACCCAGACTGGAGTGCCGTGGCCGCTCCCAGCCACCGCAGCCTCAACCTACTGGGCTCCGGCGATCCTTCCGCCTCAGCCTTCCAAGTAGCTGGAACTACAGACGCGCGCTACCACATCTGGTTAATTTTATTTATGTATTTATTTACTAGAGATGAGGTCTCTCCAAGTTGCCCAGGCGGGTCTCCAACCCATGGGCTCAGGCAATCCACTCACCTCAGCCTCCCAAGGTGTGGGATTACAGGCTGAGCCACCGAGCCCAGCTAAAAACTTTTTCTTTATAAACTTATGCTTTATGATAAAATGTATTCATTTTGTGTCCACTTAAAACAGTTACGAGCTGGGCTCAATGGCTCAGCCTGTAATCCCGCGCCTTAGGAGACTGAGATGAGTGGATTGCCTGAGCCCGTGGGTTTGAGACCCGCCTGGGCAACTTAGTGAGACCTCATCTCTACAATAAATCAAAAAATCAGCGGGGCGTGGTAGCGCGTGCCTGTAATTCTGGCTACTCAGAAGGCTGAGGCGGAAGGATCGCCGGAGCCCAGCAGGAGAGGCTGCGGTGGCCGGGAGTGGCCACTGCACTCCAGTCTGGGCGACAGAGTGAGACTCCAACTCAAAAAAAAAAAAAAAATCTTGATTATAACAATATAATTAGTGATTTTGCTAAACGAAGGAAGGAAAAATAAATATCATTAAACCAATTTTAATAACTAATGAATTGGTAATATCCTTATCATTTGTCTAAATCTCATATGCCCATCAATGAAACATCCATATGTGCCTAGAATAATCAAGTTGAATTCAGTGAGTATTAATGTTTTGATGAGCTTCAGTCAAATATAAACCATAGCTTTACATGGAGTTTTCCATTTTGGCAGCTTAGCAGTTTGATCAGTTCTTTTTCTTTTCTTTTTTCTTTCTTTTTTTTTTAATTGGAGTCTCACTCTGTCGCTCAGGTTGGAGTGCAGTGGCATGTTCATGGCCACCACAACCTCGACCTGCTGGGATCAGGTGATCCTTCTGCCTCAGTCTTCCAAGTAGCTGGAACTACAGGTACGTGCCACCACACCCAGCTAATTTTTTTATTTATTGTAGAGAAGAGGTCTCGCCAAGTCTCCTAGATTGGTCTCGAACCCGTGGGCTCAGGCAACCCTCTCATCTCGCCTGCCAAAGTGCTGGGATTATAGGCGTGAGCCACCGCACCCAGTCTTGATCAGCTCTTATTACTTATCGTAATCATGTTCTGTGAAGTCACTGTGAACACTAAATTAGTGAATACTAATTTAAACTAGCCCTTTAGTCTCAACATTTCTGTTGACTGATCAATACTTAACCTCGTTACATGTGTATCTCTATTTAAAGACACTTTATTTGCTGTTGTTTCATTAACATTGAACTCATGGCCCACAGCACTGCAACATATGCCAGAATGAAGCTTAATCTAGCCTGTGTGTTTCTCCAAAGACACATCACAGCCTTATTGCACTTGGGAATATGTGACAGCACTTCAGCTCTACACTGATAAAAATGTGAAAAACATAGCACTATGGAGAATGTGTCAAAGATGCTTGCTTACAGTCGAAGAGCTGAAACGAGCCTCCTTGTTTAACCTCAGCTGGAAACAGGCACATTGGGTAACTCACTGTTTTGCCACTCTACACATGAAGGACCACAAAAGTGCCCCAACTGTTGATTTGGGGGTGACAATCAAATTTTAACAAGCAGGAAAAATTGAAAATACAGAATCCACAAATAATGAGGATCAACTGCATATTTGTCAAGTTAAGGAAACGGAACAAAATTTATGTAATAGTTCATTGCAGGCCAGAAGCGGTGGTTCATGCCTGTAATCCCAGCACTTTGGGAGGCCAAGGTGGGAGGATTGCCTGAGTCCAGGAGTTCGAGACCAGCCTAGACAACATAGCCCGACCTCATCTCTGTAAAAAATGTAAAAATTAACTAGACACGGTGGCGCAGGCCTGTAATCCCAGCTACAGGTGGGAGGATTGCCAGAGCCCAGAGTGTTGAGGCTGCAGTGAGCCATGAAGGTGCCTACTGCACTCCAGCATGGGGGACCCAGTGAGACCCCTCAACTCAAGGAAATATATAGTTCACTGGCTTGATTTATAACTTCAATTTGACCCTTACTCAGTTCCACAATTATTAGGGGGGCAGGCTTACTCTTTACCCTAAGGGCCAGCCCTGGGCAGAATTTTGAAGCAAGGAGAGGTTTGTGGCTAATACCTCACCTCTACGTTTTGGACTGTAATACCTTCTTTCTGCTCCTGTTTTCTTATTAATGAGTCTTTACTATTTCCGTTTCTGGAGACATACACACAAATACACACACACACACACACACACACACACACACACACACTCACTTACACACTCACATACACTTCATGCCTTTCTTCAGCAACCAACTCTACCCAGAATGGAAAATTAGAAGAACATAATACACACTCTATTTCATTCCTACATCAAAACCCATCTGCCCCCATCCCATTCCCTCAGGGCTCTGTGATACACTAGGTGAGATAAGATAATAAATTCTTTCATGATTGTGGCCTGTGCAGCTCCAGTAATCTATGCCAATGCTCTATCACTTCTAGGTAGAGACTATTTCTTTTTTTCTGGAAGATCACTGAAAAACAACTCAGTGGAAATTTAAGACATGGTATCAGATCTTTCTTGAAGATATTTGAGGGTTTCACAGAGCTTTTAAATCATATCACCATATTAGAATCTGTTCCACGGGACACTTTATGTATGAATGTCATCCTTTTCCCTAGTAGTCAGCCAAAAATATCATTAGAAAGAAGAGAAGACATCCTCTTCTGTGTCCTGAAGACGCATGGACAGGTCACGTCAGGAAGAGTGTAAACATCAAAGGACATGAGCTGTGGGGGTGGACACACACCATCGCTCTGCTGGGCCAAGTTCACTGTGTTCCAGGAGAGGCAGATCCACACAATGAGGAAGTTGGGACATGGCTAAAGACAGATGGGGTCTAATAAAGAAACCGAGTTTGTGGGGCCTGGGAGGTGAATGAGTCCAGGAGCCGGGATCCATCCACCTCTTCCGCAACTTGCAACACACCCTCCTAAACCCACACCGCTGGAAACTCAGCTCTTCCTGGCCCAAAACAGTGGTTCCCACATTTTAAAATTTCACTAAACTTAATTTTTTAAAATCGGGACACAAAAATTGCTAATTTTTTGCTTGGCTAATTGAATATATTATTTTCAGAAGCTATTGTTTGCCATTGCAATCATTTCCTACAAGAAATAATATTTTGACATCCAAAAAGTAGAGAAATACAATTACAGAATAAAGGAAAGCCTTTCCCACTTTAGAAATAACAATTGATGACCTGACGCTGACGGTTCACAGCACTCCGGTGTTGGCACAGTCCTGGGGCAAGCACCTGGGACCTCTGTTCCAGAACAAAGACCAAACTCCGGGCTCAGTGCCCGGGGCCGGCTCTGACATCCAGGAGCCTGAGCAAGCTTCAGCATCCAGGGGACGTCTTCGTGGCTTCTTCATGGAAGGCCTGTGGCCGTTTGGGGGCCTCAGCTGCGGCCTCCTGTGCTTTCACCAATCGGCCTCCTTTCCCTGAGCTTCCTCCCTCTGGTGTTGGTCAGCATTGGCAGTGCCCGGTGAGTCAGACAGCAAGAGGAACCTGACATGGAAAGGGCTTGAAGGCAGGTGGTTCTCACCTGCAAGGAAGCTCACGCCCTCCTCCTATTCCCAAAGCCAGACCCTGGCAGGGGACTCAATGGGAGAAGTGTGTTCAAAGCACAAAGGCAGCGATTTGATGTGATACTTTGTTTCAGCAAGCAACATTTCTAGAGCAGCCAGGGGACAGTTGGGAGGGCCAAGTTAGGAAGAGCACTGTGGAGGCCAGAGCCCAAGGTGGGTTTCAAGCAGCCCTTGGCATCTCACTGTCTCTGCTTGAGGGATGGACAGACCCACAGCGGGGTTAACACAGCCCGCGGAGAAGCTGGGTGGGTGCTGACACTGGACACCAGGGAGAGGAAGACAGGAGACTTTGTTGAAGCGCTTCTTTCTCTCCCAGGTGTTTGCTTAGTTGACCACTTAGGTCTGCTTTGGCTCTCAACTTTTGTTTTCCTGACTATAAACTAACCATGAGAAGTCCTGGTCTGTTTCTGGCTTCTGAGAATGCTATTTGGAGCCGAAAACAGGCTGGCATCCATTTCTAAGTTCCAGTGTCAGCTTTTCCATCCTCAGTGGTATTTAATTTGCGGATTGTCACCTCATGTCCCCTCATTTCACTCCACATCATATGCTTCAGGTTTCCTGTCTGCAGTAACAGCAATCACCCTAGAAACCATTTCTGCTTATAGGCATTGCCCCAAATCTGCATGCCAATCTGTGCACACTTTAGGGACGATTTTATTCTACCTAGGCTCCTAGAGAATAGACATCTGTGCCCGGTGGTGGGTGACATGATAGTCCTATTCAAAATGGCCCTTTGGAAATGGAGGATCCCGCCACCAGCTGTGGAGACATGGCGGGCTGGTCCCTCCCAGCCCTCAGTAGAGCTTCCTACGTGACTTCTGACCAAAGAAAATGTTCTTGCAGTTATCGCAGCAAGCACTGACCTAGATCCTTTCTCGTTTGCTTGTTGTCGCCCCAGGAACCACAGTGGAATGCCCTGGAACTTTGAAAGAAGTTACTATCTAAGCACTGAACTAGCAGAAGTCTCATGAAATGGACGCTCTCTTTACCTAAAGGGATATGATGATTGCTTGATCAAAGCAGGAGGAATGCCTCAGAGGCAAGTCAGTGTATGAATAAACTTAAAAAAAATTTTTCTAGCCAACTGTATTAAAATACAGGAGCAAAAGGAGCCAATGAGCAAACTTCATCCAGTGCAAAGGAGTTACCATGAAGACAAAGAGTGGGAGGGGTGGGGGACGGGTCTGGCCACATCAAGGTCACCTGCCTTCTGAGTCTACCCAACATTCTTTGCTCTGATTCACAAACCACAAGGCAAAAAGCTGGCAATGGTTTTGCTTCTCTGCTCCTTAGAAAGAGAATGCTCTGAATCTAGACACAAATAGTTGGGCTCCTGGACAGGCATAACTTCCTCTGAAAACCAATAAATTGGTCTTATGGTTTTCACAGCAATCTCTTGAGGATGTCACTTGAGTGGATGGGGCCCAGACAGTCTTTTGCTTTCTGTAAACATTCACAAAACCAAGTTTCTTGCCCTGCAAGACTAACCTTCAAGGATCCCACTGAAAAATCCCTAAAGGCTCAGCCAGCCTAAATCTGTTCCTTTTTCCAGAAGCATCCTCTGACCCGAGAGGATTTACTAACTCATTTGCCCTTTTGTTACTGTGCTGCCCTGTGCTGCTATTTCATCCTTAATATCCCAAGTAAAGTAAGATCTAGTCCTTTAAATATTTATCGAAGTAGGTTGCAAGGTGTATAAGGGCAGAAATATCCAGAAAACATCTTGTGTCACCAGGGAAGGATCTAGATGGAGGCAAATAATTTAGAAATGTAATAGGTCAAAAAAATACTGAACTCAGAGTGAATTCTAGCCTCAGCCCTACCACGATTAGGCAAATGTCTTAAATTTTCTGTGCCCAGTTATCTTCATCTGTAAAATGGAAGGGTTAACTAGAATTTTCAGGTATATTGCACAGTGAATTTGTTTATGATCTATTGAGGTTCAAAACTAGAGTATCAAAATATAGTACAAAGATATGGCAACCCAAAAAAAATGGCACTGGCATAAAAACAGACACATAAACCAATGGAACAGAAAGAAAGCCCAGAAATAAATCGATACATTTACAACCAACTGATTTTCTATGAAGGCAGCAAGAACACACAATGGGAAAAGGTGAATTGATGAATCAATGAATGGCATTGAGAAAAGTGAATATCCACATGCTGAAGAACGATATTAGAGCCTTATCTTTTACCATACTCAAAAATCAACTCAAATGTAAGACCGGGCATGGTGGCACATGCCTATAATTCTAGCACTGTGGGAGGCCAAGGAGAAAGGATCTCTTGAGCCCAGGAGTTCGAGACCAGCCTAGGCAACATAATGAGATCTTACTTCTACAAAAAAAATTTTTTAATTTAAATTTTTTAAAAAATTATATATATACAGAGAGAGAGAGAGAGAGAGAGAGAGAGGTGTGGTGGCACATGCCTGTAGTCCCAAGTACTTGGGAAGCTGAGGTGGGAGGTTTGCCTGAGCCCAGTAGGTCAAAGTCGTGGCAAGCCACTACACTCTACCCTGGTAATAGAGATACTCTGACTGAAAAAAGAAAAAAAAAAGACTTAAATATAAGAGACCCAAAAGTATAAAAGTACAAGAAGGAAACATAAGAGAAAAGCCCCGTGACATTGATCTGGGCAATGACTTTTTGGGTATGACCTCTAATGCACAGACAACAAAAGCAAAAATAGGCAAAGGGGATTACATAAAACTAAAAAACTTCTGCACAACAAAGAAAACAATCAACAGAGTGAAGAGACAGCCTACAGAATGGGAGAAAATATTTGCAAGTTATACATCTGGGAAGGTATTAATATCCAAAATATAGCAGGCTCTCAAATAATTCAATAGCAAAAAAACAAACAGTTAAAAAATGGGCAAGACCAGGCACCGTGGCTCACACCTGTAATCCCAAGCAATTTGGGAGGCTAAGACCGGAGAATTGCTCAAACCCAAGATGCCAAGACCAGCCTGGGCAACATAGCAAGGCCTCATCTCTTAAAAAAAAAAAAGAAAAGAAAAAGGAAGCCGGGCTCAGTGGCTCAGCCTGTAATCCTGAACCTTTGGGAGGCTGAGGTGAGTGGATTGCCTGAGCCTGAGGGTTTGAGACCCGCCTGGGCAACTTGGCGAGACCTCATCTCTTACTATAAATCAAAAAATCAGCTGGGCGTGGTAGCGCACACCTGTAGTTCCAGCTACTTGGATGGCTGAGGCGGAAGGATCGCCGGAGCCCAGCAGATCGAGGCTGCGGTGGCCGGGAGCGGCCACGGCACTCCAGTCTGGGCGACAGAGTGAGACTCCAACTCAAAAAAAAAAAAGAAAAAGAAAAAGGAAAATGACCTAAATAGACATTTCTCAATAGAAGACACACAGATGGCCCACAGGTATATGGAAAAAAATGTTTAATATCACTATCAGGGAAATGCAAAATAAAACTATAATGACAATGATATATCACCTCACTCCTGTTAGAATGGCTACTATCAAAAAAACAGAGATAAGTGTTGGTAAGGATATAGAGACACAGTTAGTAGGAGATAAATTAGTGCAGCCATTATGGAAAATGGTGGAGATACCTCAAAAAATTAAAGATAGAACAACCATATGATTTAGCAATCCTGCCAAAGGGTATATATTCAAAGGAAATGAAATCAGTATGTCAAAAAGATATCTCTACTTGGAAGGTTGAAGCAGAAGGATCACCTGAGCCCAGCAGGTCAAGGCTGCGGTGGCCAAGAGTGTGCCACTGCATTCCAGCCTGGGCGACAGAGTGCAGTGACTCAAAAAAAAAGATATCTGATGTCCCATGTTTACTGCAGCTGTATTCACAATAGCCAAGATACAGAATCAGCCTTTGCCAACAGATGAATGAATGAAGAAAATGTGGTACATATACACAAAGGAATACTATTTAGCCTAAAAAAGAGAAGGAAATCCTGTCATTTGAGACAACATGGATGAACCTGGAGGTCATTACTGGACATGAAATAAGTCAGGAACAGGAAGACAAATACTGCATTATCTCATATACGGAATCTAAAAATGTTGATCTCATAGAAGTCAAGATAGAATGGTGGTGACCCTCAGAGACTGGGGTGGTTAGGGGGTGGGAAGTCTGGAAGATGTGGGTCAAAAGACACATAATTACAGTTAAATAAGAAGAATAAGTGCAAGAGCTCTATTGTACAGCATGGTGACTATAGTTGATAATGATCTATTATCTTCCTGAAAAACGCAGAGAGCAGATAAGTGTTCTCACCACAAAAAATGATAGCTATGTGAAGTACTCTATTTGCTGATTAACTAGGTTTAACTGTTCCACAATGGATGTATACTTCAAAACATTATGCCATACACAATAAATACATACAATTGTATCTGTATTTTATTTTTAAATATTTTTATTTTAAAAATATAAATTCATTTTTTTAAAAATGAGAGTATCAATTATTTAAAAACAGAAATTTCTATTTCCCACGAGTCTGGTGTTTCAGGAAAAGATAAAGAGTTAATTAGTTTTAAGGATGTGCTTTATGTTTTCTCCTTAACTCCAAGTTTCTGTCAAGTACCTTAGTCAGGCTCTGTAGATAAATGACTCTCAGGGCCAAAGGTAATAGACAGATAATTGATCTCAGTTAAGCCTCCTTAATGGGGCAGAGGGGAGGCCGCAGCATTGAAAGGACATCTGAATGCTTTACAGCTTAAGGGACTTCATCCAGAACGATCCAATCCCCAGTGAGACAGACTCAAGGCCTCAGGGTGGGGTGCAGCTGAGAAAAAAACCCTCAGACACATCATGACACCCTGTGATCTGTGTCCTGGTCAGTTGCCCAGCTGGTCACTTTCCAATCTTGTGGTTAAAGCCCTCAGATCACAGCCAGTGATTGAACAATCCTATCACTAAAGCCAATAAGTTCCAGTTCCCTCTGCATTAATCTCAAAGGCAAACCAGGCTCATACACAGGCCATGTCAGTCTTCAGACATCTCTAGCTACAATATGTACTTTTTTTTAACTTAGGTGATATTTATTTTTGAAAAGAATTCTTTTACAAAGGTACTTATAGCTCTTAGTTGGGAACTTGTATGAGTGTGTAAAGTATCATGCAGTCAAAAGATAATTTGCAAAAACATTTTAAGGAAGTTGTTGATTAGATGAAGTGCTATATACTTGTGTAGACAAAATGAACCTAAGTTTGGCAATGTTACATCCTGTTCATTTGAAGGCTCTCACTTTCAGGATTAATGAGATTTTTAAAAAAGTAAATTTCTCTAAAAATTAATTGGTATATTATTCAATTCATAATTCACTAGGCTATTTGTTAGATATAATAGGTTTGGATTTGCAGGTGGCCAGCTAAAGGCATTCTCAACTGTAGCAGTGCATTTCAAATGCTGTCTCCAAAATAACAACAAAATGTATTTTTAAGTTTTTGTTTATTTATTTATTTAGAGTCAGAGTCTCACTCTGTCGCCCAGGCTGGAGTGCAGTAGCATGCTCACAGTCACTCCAGCATCGACCTGCTGGGCTCAGGTGATCCTTCAGTCTCGGCCTTCCAAGTAGCCGGAGCTACAGGCATGCGCTACAAAGTCCAGCTAATTTTTGATTTTTATTGTAGAGACGAGATCTTACCAAGTTGCCCGTGCTAGTCTTGAATGAACCCCTGGGCTCAGGCAATCCTCTCATCTCGGCCTCCCAAAGTGCTAGGATGACAGGCTTGAGCCACCACAACCAGCCAAGTTTTTATTTTTGAAAGCTTCACACATATAAAAGAGTTGAGAAAATTGTATCATGAACACTCATATATCCATCATTTAGATTTCAAAATTGTTACCACTTTGCCATAGTTGTCTCTCTAGGCTTTCTTCTGCTAAAACATTTTAGAGTAAGTGACAGGCATTATAACATTTCACCCCATGTATTTTATTATGCATCTCTGAAATGGAAGAAACCTTTTTCTACATCATCATATAGTATCTCTGTGCTATTTATTGCTAATAAAATTCATAACCATCTCCTAATATCACCTAATACCTAGTCTATATTAAAATCTCCAGTTCAGCCAGGCTCGGTGGCTCAGTCTGTAATCCCACGCTTTGGGAGGCTGAGGTGAGTGGATTGCCTGAGCCCGTGGGTTCAAGACCTGCCTGGGCAACTTGACGAGACCCCCATCTCTACAATAAGTGAAAAAAATTAGCCGGGTGTGGTAACGCACGCCTGTAGTTCCAGCTACTTGGATGGCTGAGGCGGAAGGATCTCCAGAACCCAGAAGGTCGAGGCTGCCATGGCCAGGAGCAGCCACTGCACTCCAGTCTGGGTGACAGATTGAGACTCCAACTCAAAAAAAAAAATTTCCAGTTCTCTTCCCCAAAGATGTGTTTTATAATGTATTTATTCAAACCAACATCCACTCTCTTACCACACATTACATTTGTTAAATGTTCCTTTTAAGTCTCTTTTGATTGAGCATAGTCACCTCTTTTTTTTTTTTTCTCTTGCTGAAGAAACCAAATCAATTGTCTTGTGGAACAGACACATGTGGGATTTGTCGACATTCTTGTGGTGTTATTTAATTTTTTTCCCTGTATCTGCTGTGTTTTCTGTAACCTGAAATTAGACCTAAAGACTTAATCTAGATAAACATTTCAGGCATGAGTACTTTGTAGGTGATGCTGTGTGAGGCACCACACATCACATCCAGAGAACGCACATGTTGTCTTGTTAACCCACCTTTAAGGATGCTGATTTGATGATTGAATACAGTGGTGGTTACCAGATCCTTCCACTATAAATTTATATTTTTCCCTTGGGACCAGCTCTAGGTATGTGTGGTGACACGTTGTGACTATCCAGTTTTCTGCCTCTTTCTGGTTTTTAGCAGACATTTTTCAGTAAAAAGAGAGCTTTCTCTTAAAAACTGGAACTACATAGTTGTCCTGCTGTAGACCCTACTGAAAAGACAAATTGTGTCCTTGATTCTTTTTTTTTTTTTTTGCCACTACCCAGAGTTAGAAGTCACCCCAATGTTAGTAAACAAAGTTTTGCTTTGTTTTGGATTTTTCTCTGTAGAAATATAAACTTGTTGGTTTTTTATATGTTTAAAGTGCTTCAGTTACATTCCCCTTTGATCCTCAATTGTCCCAGCTTTGGCCCATGAGAGCCCTCCGGGTCGCTCCTGTGTCCCTTTTACATGACCCCTACTGGTCTTTGTGTGTTTACTTGTTTCTACGAAACAATTTACTCCAGGCTCACCTTGTACATTCTCTGCCCCAGACCTGCAATCAGCCATCTCCCCAAAGTGTCCTGTGCCTTTCTGTGTGGAATGATATTTCTTAAACTAAAACCTGGCCACTTGGGCTACTCTGCTCCTGGGATGCCATGGCTTCAAGACCCTTTTAGTGGACAGAACTATGAAATATATTTGTTCAAATTGCAAGTTTAGGGCTCGGTGGCTCAGCCTGTAATCTCAGCGCTTTTGGGAGTGGATTGCCTGAGACTGCGGGTTTGGGACCCACTTGGGCAACTTGGTGAGACCTCATCTCTACAATAAATCAAAAACTAGCTGGGCATGGTAGCGCGTGCCTGTAGTTCCAACTACTTGGAAGGCTGAGTCGGAAGGATCCCCGGAGCCCAGCAGGTCGAGGCTGCAGTGGCCAGGCGTGGCCACTGCACTCCAGTCTAGGTGACAAAGTGAGACTCGAACTCAAAAAAATAAAATAAAATAAATTGCAAGTATATATTAAGAGATCCAGTTCAAACTTAACATTAGAAGACTATTGCTTATTTTCTTAAATTTTATGTTTTATCTCTTCTGTCATGCTGAAAATGCTGATTTCTGACAACATGAACATAATTACTGCTGTAGTTTGAATGTGTCCCTTACATTTCATACATTGGAAACTTGATCTCCAATATGGAAGTATTGAAAGGTGGGGACTTAAAGAGATGATTGGATTAAATTCTTGAATTAAAATTTCTGGAGCTAAAGAAAACAAAGTCTAAAATGTATGCAGATAGGATAAATTTTCAGGTGTGAACGAATAAGACCAGCTTGCCTGTGAATTTGCCAGTGTCAGCAAAGGTGAAGCTGTATGTTCGTGTCATAAAATTAATACCACCTTACTAAGATTTGAACTTGTGAAGTTTAAAATACAAAAAAAGTAAGGTGTATGGCCACAACAATGCAAAGGCAGGAAGTATTCAGTCGAGTTAAATATTTCAAGGTCTTATTTTTGTATAGAAAATGGTAAAACTAACCATTTATATCAGAGTGTAACAACCCAAAGATACATGTTGTGATGATGCATGTTAATTTCATGTGTCAACTTGGCTGGGCCATGGTGTCCAGAAATTTGGTCAAACATTATTCCAGGTGTTTCTGTGAAAGTTTGGGGGTCTTTGTTTTTTGTTTTGGGTGTGATTAGCACTTAAATCGGTGGATTTTGAGTAAAGAAGAGTATCTGCCATGTTGTGGTTGGATTTCAACCCATCAGTAAAGGGCCTTACTAGAACAAAGATTGACCTCTTCCAAGGAAGAAGGAAATCTGCCGGGAGATGGCCTTTGGACTTGGACGTGACTCTTCCCTGGGTCTCCAGCATGCCAGCCTAGCATGTAGATTTTAGACTGCATCTCCACAGTCACATGAGCCATCTCCTTAAAAATCAACGTCTCGAGGGCGGGGCAAGATGGCGACCTGGCAACCCGGTGTCTGAAGCCCTCTGCAAGGGAGATCTGCAGTGGGTCTCTGACTCTCGCCCCCGGGAGGCTGGGGACCCCAGAATTGCAGCCTGCTCCTCAAACAGAGCTCGGCCATCGCTATCACTGGAACATCGCAAGGACTGGACATTTTTACTGCATCGCCCTCTCCCGCTGCTGCCGCAGCCCCTCCCCCCACCAGCGCTCCCGCTGCCGCCGCACCCGCCGCAGCCTCTGGCACGGGTAGCTCATCACAACCCGGCCGGAGGAGATCCACATCAAACCGCTTCAGGGAAGATCTGCTGGGATCGCTGCCACCGCTCCTGCGACGGAGACTGTCCTGCCCACCCGGCGCGGGGCTCCTGTTGCCTGCTCGGAGGCAGGCAGCCATCTTGTTCCTGTCCGGCCCCACCCCCTCTGGGGCAAGCAGATGAGATAGCACCACCTGCTGGCGATTCAAGGTAACAACACCGAAACGGGAGAGACAAGCTTCATAAAGACATAGACTAAACTTTTGAACCGAGGTTATTTTGAACTGTCCTTCACAGCAGATCAGGGGAACTGACCCTAACTGCAAACTAATTTACCAGCTTGAAAAAAAAAAAAACGAGAAATCAGACCTGAAAGGACATTGGACTTAAACGAAATGTCTCAGAGTGTGCTTCATTGATTCTATTAGTTTAATGACTTAATTCTATTCCTACTGTATTGTTCCCTTTTTTCTCTTTTCCCTTTCCTTTTCTTCTCTTTTATTCTGTCTGTGAACCAGGTCTTTGTATAGAGGAACAGCACACTAATAAGATGGTTGGATAGCTGGTATGCTAGCATCACTATATGTTTTATTTTTGTTTGTATGAGAGTTGGTTCGACTGTAGCGGTGGTCTATTGTTTTTATCTGTTTCAGTATAGGCCTCTCTCTCTATTTGTTGGCACACTCGTTTGTTTCCCCCTTTACTCCTCTATCTCTCCACTCCCCTTTTCAACCCACTATCTGCTCCATTCTTTCCCCTCTGCTAACCACATTTTATTTCAGGGAGTAAACCTACAGCCCCACTGCC
>NW_007178791.1:0-13661 GCF_000164805.1 Carlito syrichta
TGTTGAAGTACATTCTTTTTGTACCGATTTTTGAGAGTTTTTAACATAAATGTTAAATTTGATTTTGTCAGATGTTTTTTCTGCATTCTTAATGTGATATATAGCATTTATTAATTTATGTATGTTGAAAGATCTCTGTATCTCTGGGATAAATCCTGCTTGATCATGAAATGTGCTGATGAATTCAGTTTGCTAGTTTTTTGTTGTTGTTGTTGTTGTTGTTGAGGATTTTTGTGTGTGTTCATCAGGGATATTGACTTGTAGTTTTCTTTTCTTTTAGTGTCCTTGTCTGACTGTGGGATCAGAGTAATGCTGGTCTTGTAGAATGAGTTTGGAAGTATACCCTCCTCTTCAACCTTTTGAAAGAGTTTGAGGATAATTGGTATTCGTTCTTGAAATGTTTAGCAGAATTTTATAGTGCCGCCATCAGGTCCTGGACTTTTCTTTGATGGGAGTCTTTTTATTGCTGATTCAATCTCCATACTTATTTTTGGTCTATTTAGATTTCTCTTTCTTCCTGATTCTGTCTTTGTAGGTTTCAGCTTTCTAGGATATCATCCATTTCTTTTTTTCTCCCTACTTAAATTGAGTATTTATACTTCCTCATTATTGAATTGTATGAGTTTGAAAATATATATTCTAGAATCTAGACCTTTATTAATAATATAACTCGCAAATATTTCTCCCATTTTGTGGGTCATCTTTTAACTGGTAGTATTTGCAACACAAAGATTTTTAGACTTAACGAACCCCGATTTATCTATCTTTTCTTCCGTTGCTGGTGCTTTTGTGTCATATCAAATAAACTATTGCCTAATTTAAGATCATGAAGGTTTTCACCTGTATATTCTTCCAAAAGTTGTATAGTTTTGACTCTTACATTTATGTGTTTGATTCATTGTGAGTTAATTTTTGTGTGTGGCATGAAATAGGGGCCCAGTTTCACTCTTTTGTATCTGGATATCTAGTACCAACACTATTTGTGGAAAAGGCTATTCTTTTCCTTTTGAATGATCTTGACACTTTTGTTGAAAATCAGTTGACCATAGATGTATGGATTTTGTTTTGGACTCTCAATTGTATTCCATTTAATCTGTGCATCTGTTTTTATGTTAGCACCACATTGTTTCTGATTACTGATGCTTTGTACTAAGTTTTTGTAACTTGAAAGTGTGAGTCCTTCAGTTTTTTCTTTTTAAAAAATTTTAATTTTATTATAGAGTTGTGGGGTACAAGTGAGGTTTGCAACATAAGTAGGCTGCGTGCAGGTGAAATTTGGTCTTCTAACTGGCTCTCATTCCCCCAGTGGTGAACTAGGTACCCTGTGTGTTGTCATATGCCCCTCACCTTCCTCTCTCCCTCCCTCTTTTAGCAGTGCCCAGTGACTGCAGATCCCTCCGTTGTGCTAATATGATTAATGTTCAGGGTCTACTCGTGAGTGAGAACATGCGGTACTCAGTTCTTTGCTTCTGTGATAGATCACTCATTGTAATGGTCTCCAACTCCATCCAATTTACTGTGAAGTCCATGATTTTGTTCTTATTTATGGCAGCGTAATACTCCATTGTGTATATGTACCACATTCTCTTTATCTCGTTCACTTTCAATGGGCAGTAGGGTTAGTTCCATGTTTTTGCTGTTGTGAATAGTGTGGCAATATTGCAGGTGTCTTTTTTTGTAGAACAATTTATGTTCCTTTGGGTATATTCCAACAGAGGGATTTCTGGATCATCTGGAAGGTCAATTTTTAGTTCTTTTAGAAATCACCACACTGCTTTCTGTAGAGGTTGAACTAGTTAACAAAGCTTTCTCTTTTTTTCTGCACCCACGCCAGCATGTGTTGTTTTTTGACTTATTGATAGCCATCCTTACTGGAGTTAAATGGTATCTCATTATAGCTTTAATTTGCACTTCTCTGATGATTAGTGAGGCTGAGCATTTCTTCATGTGTCTGTTGGCTGCTTGCATGTCATTTTTTGAGAAGTATCTGTTCATGTCCGTTGCCCACTTTTTACTGGTTCTTTTTTTCTTCTTCCACTTTGAGTTCCTTGTAGATCCTTGTTAGGCCTTTGTCAGATGCATAATCTGCAAATTTTTTTTCCCATTCTGAGGGTTCTCTCTTCACTCTCCTGATGGTTTCTTTTGCTGTGTGAAAGCTTTTCAGTTTGATGAGGTCACACTTGTCTATCTTAGCTTTTATGGCATTTGCTTTTGGAAATTTGGTCAATAATTCCTTGCCTACTCTGATGTGCATAAGGGTGTGGAAGGATAGAGCCCAACATAGAGTTTTTCTGGCCTCCTTAAGCCAGACAATAATTCTTTCCTGAAACCCCGAGCAAGTCACAAGATATTGAGATTAATATCTCCTAAAGAATGTGTCTTTCAGCTATCTGACCTGCCCCTCCTATCCATCTGATCATCAGGGAGGAGGCAGTCAGACCCCATCACCATGGTAACAGTGATGTGACTGGCCCACCCATCTGCCTGCAGTCATCACTGTGGTGTCAGTACCTGTGCTTACCTGGCCCCTTTGTGGTATCGTACAACAGACCACCACCCAATCACCTTAACAACCTGCCCCCATCAAAGGGAAGTTTTAGAAAGTATTCAATCTCAAACAGCAGTGACCATGGTTTCATTAAGCTCTGGTCCAGCCGTGTTGGCTCTTTGAGCTCCGGTCAGGCTGTATTTTCCTAAGCTTTGGCCTCTCCTACCTTGGGGAGGTGAATCTTTTCTCTACCTCTCTCTCTCTAATCTACTTTCTAAATAAACGATATTTTCTCATCTAATTCTCGTGCAATTCTTTGCATCTTTCATGCGGCACCAAATCACAGACCCCTGACCTGACCTGACCTAACATTTTGGAGATGAGATTTTGCCTCATTCTCTCTCACTCTCTTTTCCAACCCGAGTCTCCCTACAGGCAAGGTGCTTGGCTCTCTTTCTCTGATGCTCACTCTTGACTCCTATTGCCTGCGATGAGCCACATCGAATGCTCACTCCCTGTTGTCTCAGCCTTTTCCAGTATGAAAGTGTCATCACCGGTCGGGCTCGGTGGCTCAGCCCGTCATCCCAGCACTTTGGGAGGCAGAGGCGAGTGGATTGCCTGAGCCCGTGGGTTCGAGACCCAACCGGGCAACTTGGCAAGACCTCTCTCTACAATAAATCAAAAAAATTCACCAGGCGTGGTAGCACATGCCTGTAGTTCTGGCTACTTGGAAGGCTGAGGCGGAAGTATCGCCGGAGCCCTGCAGTTCGAGGCTGCGGTGGCCGGGAGCGGCCACTGCACTCCAGTCTGGGCAGCAGTGAGACTCCGACTCAACAAGAAAGTGTCATCACCAGTGAGTTTATACGCTGCCCTAACCCTTGCTAGGTCTGAAAGCAAGTCCAAAGAGGCTACTGTCCCCCTCGGTGTAGAAGCACCCTTTCCGCTGTGTAGAAGCAGTCTCACCACTGCCTGTATCTCTTTTTCTGGCCCCCTCAGGACCACTCTCAACACCAGTTCTTCTGTCCATGTGCCTCCCTATTCCTTGCTAGGGGGTCTTTAAACACGACCTGAGAGGCTTGCTTCTGTCTCCTCGGGGAGCTCTTTTCCCTTGGGGCCCAGGGCCCTCTGCGGAAGGCTTGGCCAAGTCTCCCGAATGTGTGTGTTGGAGCAGCCCTTGCTGGGGCCTGAGGCCCTCTGTGCTTCAACAGTGCTGCCTCTGGCGGGCCGAGGAGATGAAGGAGATGCCCTTGCTCACCTGTTACTCACATGCTCAGGTGATTCCATCGATCCTCTGCTCGGGCTGTCGGCCAAGGGCATGGGTCATTTCTTTCTTTCTGACTTCCTAGGGTCCGTTTCTGTTTTGTTTTGTTTCTAAATCAGAGTCTCACTCCGTCGCCCGGGCTGGAGTGCAGTGGCATACTCGCAGCCACCGCAGCCTCGACCTGTTGGGCTCCGGCGATCCTTCTGCCTCAGCCTTCCAAGTAGCTGGGACTACAGACACACACCAGCCTCATTTTTTGGATATATTGTAGAGACGAGGTCTCACCAAATGGCCCAGGCTATCCCTTCTTAAACCCATCTCTCTCCCCCTCTAGGATTACTTCTCATGGGCAACCCAAGATGCGGTGGCAAAGGGCACCCCTGTTGAAATGCATTCTGAAAGGTCTCAGGACCCTCTCACTAGAAAGGAGCACCTACCCTAAGAGTCTCCTCAATATCGGCTAGGTGAAAGGAGGTGGGCCCAAGGCAGGTCTTTTGCGTCTTATCATTCTCCTTCAACTTGACCTCTATAACTGCCACAAGGGCAAATGGTCCGAGGTTGTCAAAATGGTGCACTGCCCGGACCCCTTGTTCCTCCTGTGGTATACTCTTTTTGATTCCTTCTTCAGTGACTTTACCCCCTCCCTGCTTTCCCTCCTACAACTCAGACCCTGACCCAGCTAATTTAGTTTCACCTGCCTCTCGTAACCCACTTTTGCCACTTTACCCTCCATCAGTTTCTCCTCCACCTCCTCTCTGCCTCCTCTGTCCCTATACAACAGAAACAACAGGTTACTTCCCAGGGAGGGGCTGGCGCTGATGGGCCAGTGACCGGCCCTTGTCCCCTCCCTCCCCTCCTCCTCCTCTACTACCTGATGACACACTGGTGGCAGCAGCAGTGGCTGCAGCAAAATCAAACCCCGTGTGCTACCCCTCCCCCTCCGCCTGCTCTGAAAGTCCCTTTAAACCTCTCAAACCTGTTCATCAGCTTCCCCTTCGAAAAGTAACTGGGACAAAAGGTATTATTAAAGTCCGTGTTCCTTTTTCGACCATATATCTCTCTCAATTTAAATCCAAACTGGAGCTATCAGCCCTCCTCCAAGATAAGAGGCAAAGGGGCCACATATTAATTAACTAATTCTATTAACTCACAGGGAAACAGCCAATCGTCATTCTAATCCAATTTTCCAAACCAAACCTGCAAGTATTCTGGCAAAACCTCACTTCCTATAAACTTTACCATGCGCTAACACATGAGTGCTAAATAATACCAGTGTTTGTTCTATCGGCCTTGCTAAAGTTTTTATTTTGGGGGAGAACGTTGGGTAACTTTACTAAGCCTGGTACTTCTCCTGCTGAACGGATGAAATGCTGGATACTCTCCGTGTGGCACAATAAGGCCTGAGAACTGCTCACTCTCACCTAATTGTCCACACCTCACAACTAAGACTGTAATTTAGTAATTTATATAGGGTCTTAACAAATTTGCCTGTTCATGGTTGGAAATAATTAAGGACAGATCATTTCACATTCATGTGGTCTGTTTGTTCTAAAGGGTTTAACATCAGACCGTTACAAACAGAAAAATGGTCAAAGGTTTCATATGTGTGAGCACTTTTATTTTTATTTTATTTTTTGAGTTGGAGTCTCACTCTGTCGCCCAGACTGGAGTGCAGCGGCACACTCCCGGCCACCCCAGCCTCGACCTGCTGGGCTCTGGCGATCCTTCCACCTCAGTCTTCTAAGTATCTGGAACTACAGGTGCGCGCTACCACGCCTGGCTAATTTTTGATCTATTGTAGAGGCTTTATGCTTTCATTCTCCCCTCTTTTTTTTTTTTTTTTTTTTTTAGTATTCTTATATATAGCGGGGAACAGGGATGAAGATCAATCTTCTGTAACTGCTTCCTGCTGGATAAGGGTGTAGATATGTCCCTACATGTCTAAAGTAAGAGGAAGGGATGAGAAGACAGGAGTCAATGGAGTTGTAAGAGTATTTTTAGGAAATATAGCTACTCTGAGAAAGTTTGAAGGAGAAAAAAGATGGCAATGCTCATTTAAAGACATTTAGTTAGATTGTTGTTTAAATTGTAGGAAATAATAATGAGCAAGAGAATTTAAAACAGATTGCATGGGCAAGAGAACACTGCCCCTTTTGTTTTTTATTTTTTATAATAGGCCTGATATACCTTCACAAAGATTGATATGCTAAAGAGAGTCGATCCCTGGTAACCTCTACTCTGGAGATTGGAGACTGACATCTCTCTGCTTCTGATGGAAACAGTGGGAGGAGGGGTGGTTTTTTCAGAGCACATTGTCATTGGCAGGAGATTGTCCAGACACTTTTAATTCAAGTTTATGAACTAAAAGATAGTCTTATTATTTCTATAGCTTTGGTAGGTTAAAGGATGGTACTGGCCTTCTACCTTCTTCTATGGAAATATTACCTGAAAGTTTAACATTTTTCCTGCTCAAACAAAAACAGTAACACTCTAAATAAAGAGGTCATTCTATTATCCATCCTATGCTGGATTAGTAATCCTTACGCCTGGAAGGAGATTTTAAAGTCATTAGCAATTTGGCACTGCAAAGCTCCTAACTGATTATAAACTGCTGTGGGTGACTGAGATCTTAAATATTGTTTTAGGCTTTATGACAAATGTTGCTTACAAAACAATTTTATCAGGTCTGCAGGCAGTTCAGGAGGAGAGGGTGGGGGAGGGGTGGCTCCCAAATCCACTTTTTTGTTTGTTTCCCACCCTAGAGTGACTGAATTGAGAACCTGAAGGGTTTGAGTATTAACGGCTTTAAAAGCATAACGTTATAACAGAGGATTACAGGCCATTATAAAAGTTACTTATCTAGCCAAAGTGAGAGTCCAAGGATCTTGAAAAGCAAAAATAAAAACCTCACTTTTTGTAACAAAGACAGCAGGGGAGCTAGCTGAATTCACCTTTTCCCTGTCCTCTCCTCCCGCCCCTCCCCTCCCCCCAGTGTATACAGGACAATATTCTTTTGCAGATTTTTCATTAAGAGGCTTCCATTTTTTAGCATTTGGACCATTTTATGGCATGCTTGAATCTTTTATCTTTGTCCTATACTTTTCTCCTTTAAATAACCAGTTTTTTTACTATAGGAAAAAAGTAACCATATAAAATTCTTTCCTACAAGATTATTCTCTTTTTTTAATGTCTTTTCTTACCAAAAACATACTTTTACACCAACAACTTTCTTTTTTTTCTTTTGAGTTGGAGTCTTACTCTGTCGTCCAGACTGGAGTGCAGTGGCAGGCTCCCAGCCACCGCAGCCTCAACCTGCTGGGCTCCAGCGATCCTTCCGCCTCAGCCTTCTAAGTAGCCGGAAATACAGGCACGTGCTACCATGCCCAACTAGCTTTTGATTTATTGTAGAGACGAGATCTCATCAAGTTGCCCGGGCTGGTCTCGAACCCATGGGCTCTTCTCCACCTCCAAAAGTGCTGGGATTACAGGCTGAGCCACTGAACCTGGCCACCAACAACTTTATTAACATCTAGTCTTTGCTTTCTGATTCCTTTCCTTTTTACCTATTCATAAATAATTTTTTACATCTATAATTTTAATTAACCTTTTAGTAACTTTTGATTAAGACAAGGCTATATATTCCAACATGGATGACCAGGATCAAATGGCTGGCACCTGTGTTAATTAAGAAATTAATTTGGGTTCCATCACCATAATATTCACCTGGGGGTTGTGGGGGTGATGGTGAGCCATGCCAGACACTTAAGCAGACTCCAGGCCTTGGTGGCTACCATTTCTAAGCCAGGTATTCTCTCCTCTCTTCAGAAGATGGTGTACCTGCTCCCCACTGGCTCTCTGACCTGTACAGTGGACAAGGTCCTGGAGGTTTAGGCCTCTTTGAGGCAACTATATTCCTAGCGCCCCTGCAAATTGTACCCATAGCAACAGACAACATCCCCCTTAGCAAGTTTGTTCTTACCAGTTGGGCCGTTGGAGTTTTGTTGCTAACGGCGACTAATGGAAATGCCAGTTGAGATGCCTCTTGTGGTCCTCTGGTTCTGCTGCCCTCCATGTTGGCAACCTGTTGTTTCTCTAATATCTCAGCTGAAAAAAAAGAAAAACCATAAAAATGTTTCTGTGATTGTAAGTTTTGTACCTGTAGTTTCAAGTCTAGCCTCTGGAGTTGGGCATTTAATACTCCATAGGATATAATCTTGTTTATAGTTAAACAAATTAATAAAAATGCTTACGGCCGGGCTTGGTGGCTCAGTTTGTAATCCCAGCACTTTGGGAGGCCAAGGTTAAGGAACTACCTGAGCCTGGGAGTTCGAGACCTGCCTGGGCAACTTGGCAAGACCTCGTCTCTACAATAAATAAAAAATTGGCCAGGAATGGTTGCGTGCGCCTATAGTTCCGGCTCCTTGGAAGGCTGAGGCGGAAGGATCGCCAGAGCCCAGCAGGTCGAGGCTGGGGTGGCCGGGAGTGTGCCGCTGCACTCCAGTCTGGGCGACAGAGTGAGACTCCAACTCAAAAAATAAAATAAAAATAAAAGTGCTCACACATATGAAACCTTTGACCATTTTTCTGTTTGTAACGGTCTGATGTTAAACCCTTTAGAACAAACAGACCACATGAATGTGAAATGATCTGTCCTTAATTATTTCCAACCATGAACAGGCAAATTTGTTAAGACCCTATATAAATTACTAAATTACAGTCTTAGTTGTGAGGTGTGGACAATTAGGTGAGAGTGAGCAGTTCTCAGGCCTTATTGTGCCACACGGAGAGTATCCAGCATTTCATCCGTTCAGCAGGAGAAGTACCAGGCTTAGTAAAGTTACCCAACGTTCTCCCCCAAAATAAAAACTTTAGCAAGGCCGATAGAACAAACACTGGTATTATTTAGCACTCATGTGTTAGCGCATGGTAAAGTTTATAGGAAGTGAGGTTTTGCCAGAATACTTGCAGGTTTGGTTTGGAAAATTGGATTAGAATGACGATTGGCTGTTTCCCTGTGAGTTAATAGAATTAGTTAATTAATATGTGGCCCCTTTGCCTCTTATCTTGGAGGAGGGCTGATAGCTCCAGTTTGGATTTAAATTGAGAGAGATATATGGTCGAAAAAGGAACACGGACTTTAATAATACCTTTTGTCCCAGTTACTTTTCGAAGGGGAAGCTGATGAACAGGTTTGAGAGGTTTAAAGGGACTTTCAGAGCAGGCGGAGGGGGAGGGGTAGCACACGGGGTTTGATTTTGCTGCAGCCACTGCTGCTGCCACCAGTGTGTCATCAGGTAGTAGAGGAGGAGGAGGGGAGGGAGGGGACAAGGGCCGGTCACTGGCCCATCAGCGCCAGCCCCTCCCTGGGAAGTAACCTGTTGTTTCTGTTGTATAGGGACAGAGGAGGCAGAGAGGAGGTGGAGGAGAAACTGATGGAGGGTAAAGTGGCAAAAGTGGGTTACGAGAGGCAGGTGAAACTAAATTAGCTGGGTCAGGGTCTGAGTTGTAGGAGGGAAAGCAGGGAGGGGGTAAAGTCACTGAAGAAGGAATCAAAAAGAGTATACCACAGGAGGAACAAGGGGTCCGGGCAGTGCACCATTTTGACAACCTCGGACCATTTGCCCTTGTGGCAGTTATAGAGGTCAAGTTGAAGGAGAATGATAAGACGCAAAAGACCTGCCTTGGGCCCACCTCCTTTCACCTAGCCGATATTGAGGAGACTCTTAGGGTAGGTGCTCCTTTCTAGTGAGAGGGTCCTGAGACCTTTCAGAATGCATTTCAACAGGGGTGCCCTTTGCCACCGCATCTTGGGTTGCCCATGAGAAGTAATCCTAGAGGGGGAGAGAGATGGGTTTAAGAAGGGATAGCCTGGGCCATTTGGTGAGACCTCGTCTCTACAATATATCCAAAAAATGAGGCTGGTGTGTGTCTGTAGTCCCAGCTACTTGGAAGGCTGAGGCAGAAGGATCGCCGGAGCCCAACAGGTCGAGGCTGCGGTGGCTGCGAGTATGCCACTGCACTCCAGCCCGGGCGACGGAGTGAGACTCTGATTTAGAAACAAAACGAAACAGAAACGGACCCTAGGAAGTCAGAAAGAAAGAAATGACCCATGCCCTTGGCCGACAGCCCGAGCAGAGGATCGATGGAATCACCTGAGCATGTGAGTAACAGGTGAGCAAGGGCATCTCCTTCATCTCCTCGGCCCGCCAGAGGCAGCACTGTTGAAGCACAGAGGGCCTCAGGCCCCAGCAAGGGCTGCTCCAACACACACATTCGGGAGACTTGGCCAAGCCTTCCGCAGAGGGCCCTGGGCCCCAAGGGAAAAGAGCTCCCCGAGGAGACAGAAGCAAGCCTCTCAGGTCGTGTTTAAAGACCCCCTAGCAAGGAATAGGGAGGCACATGGACAGAAGAACTGGTGTTGAGAGTGGTCCTGAGGGGGCCAGAAAAAGAGATACAGGCAGTGGTGAGACTGCTTCTACACAGCGGAAAGGGTGCTTCTACACCGAGGGGGACAGTAGCCTCTTTGGACTTGCTTTCAGACCTAGCAAGGGTTAGGGCAGCGCATAAACTCACTGGTGATGACACTTTCTTGTTGAGTCGGAGTCTCACTGCTGCCCAGACTGGAGTGCAGTGGCCGCTCCCGGCCACCGCAGCCTCGAACTGCAGGGCTCCGGCGATACTTCCGCCTCAGCCTTCCAAGTAGCCAGAACTACAGGCATGTGCTACCACGCCTGGTGAATTTTTTTGATTTATTGTAGAGACGAGGTCTTGCCAAGTTGCCCGGTTGGGTCTCGAACCCACGGGCTCAGGCAATCCACTCGCCTCTGCCTCCCAAAGTGCTGGGATGACGGGCTGAGCCACCGAGCCCGACCGGTGATGACACTTTCATACTGGAAAAGGCTGAGACAACAGGGAGTGAGCATTCGATGTGGCTCATCGCAGGCAATAGGAGTCAAGAGTGAGCATCAGAGAAAGAGAGCCAAGCACCTTGCCTGTAGGGAGACTCGGGTTGGAAAAGAGAGTGAGAGAGAATGAGGCAAAATCTCATCTCCAAAATGTTAGGTCAGGTCAGGTCAGGGGTCTGTGATTTGGTGCCGCATGAAAGATGCAAAGAATTGCACGAGAATTAGATGAGAAAATATCGTTTATTTAGAAAGTAGATTAGAGAGAGAGAGGTAGAGAAAAGATTCACCGCCCCAAGGTAGGAGAGGCCAAAGCTTAGGAAAATACAGCCTGACCGGAGCTCAAAGAGCCAACACGGCTGGACCAGAGCTTAATGAAACCATGGTCACTGCTGTTTGAGATTGAATACTTTCTAAAACTTCCCTTTGATGGGGGCAGGTTGTTAAGGTGATTGGGTGGTGGTCTGTTGTACGATACCACAAAGGGGCCAGGTAAGCACAGGTACTGACACCACAGTGATGACTGCAGGCAGATGGGTGGGCCAGTCACATCACTGTTACCATGGTGATGGGGTCTGACTGCCTCCTCCCTGATGATCAGATGGATAGGAGGGGCAGGTCAGATAGCTGAAAGACACATTCTTTAGGAGATATTAATCTCAATATCTTGTGACTTGCTCGGGGTTTCAGGAAAGAATTATTGTCTGGCTTAAGGAGGCCAGAAAAACTCTATGTTGGGCTCTATCCTTCCACACCCTTATGCACATCAGAGTAGGCAAGGAATTATTGACCAAATTTCCAAAAGCAAATGCCATAAAAGCTAAGATAGACAAGTGTGACCTCATCAAACTGAAAAGCTTTCACACAGCAAAAGAAACCATCAGGAGAGTGAAGAGAGAACCCTCAGAATGGGAAAAAAAATTTGCAGATTATGCATCTGACAAAGGCCTAACAAGGATCTACAAGGAACTCAAAGTGGAAGAAGAAAAAAAGAACCAGTAAAAAGTGGGCAACGGACATGAACAGATACTTCTCAAAAAATGACATGCAAGCAGCCAACAGACACATGAAGAAATGCTCAGCCTCACTAATCATCAGAGAAGTGCAAATTAAAGCTATAATGAGATACCATTTAACTCCAGTAAGGATGGCTATCAATAAGTCAAAAAACAACACATGCTGGCGTGGGTGCAGAAAAAAAGAGAAAGCTTTGTTAACTAGTTCAACCTCTACAGAAAGCAGTGTGGTGATTTCTAAAAGAACTAAAAATTGACCTTCCAGATGATCCAGAAATCCCTCTGTTGGAATATACCCAAAGGAACATAAATTGTTCTACAAAAAAAGACACCTGCAATATTGCCACACTATTCACAACAGCAAAAACATGGAACTAACCCTACTGCCCATTGAAAGTGAACGAGATAAAGAGAATGTGGTACATATACACAATGGAGTATTACGCTGCCATAAATAAGAACAAAATCATGGACTTCACAGTAAATTGGATGGAGTTGGAGACCATTACAATGAGTGATCTATCACAGAAGCAAAGAACTGAGTACCGCATGTTCTCACTCACGAGTAGACCCTGAACATTAATCATATTAGCACAACGGAGGGATCTGCAGTCACTGGGCACTGCTAAAAGAGGGAGGGAGAGAGGAAGGTGAGGGGCATATGACAACACACAGGGTACCTAGTTCACCACTGGGGGAATGAGAGCCAGTTAGAAGACCAAATTTCACCTGCACGCAGCCTACTTATGTTGCAAACCTCACTTGTACCCCACAACTCTATAATAAAATTAAAATTTTTTAAAAAGAAAAAACTGAAGGACTCACACTTTCAAGTTACAAAAACTTAGTACAAAGCATCAGTAATCAGAACAATGTGGTGCTAACATAAAAACAGATGCACAGATTAATGGAATACAATTGAGAGTCCAAAACAAAATCCATACATCTATGGTCAACTGATTTTCAACAAAAGTGTCAAGATCATTCAAAAGGAAAAGAATAGCCTTTTCCACAAATAGTGTTGGTACTAGATATCCAGATACAAAAGAGTGAAACTGGGCCCCTATTTCATGCCACACACAAAAATTAACTCACAATGAATCAAACACATAAATGTAAGAGTCAAAACTATACAACTTTTGGAAGAATATACAGGTGAAAACCTTCATGATCTTAAATTAGGCAATAGTTTATTTGATATGACACAAAAGCACCAGCAACGGAAGAAAAGATAGATAAATCGGGGTTCGTTAAGTCTAAAAATCTTTGTGTTGCAAATACTACCAGTTAAAAGATGACCCACAAAATGGGAGAAATATTTGCGAGTTATATTATTAATAAAGGTCTAGATTCTAGAATATATATTTTCAAACTCATACAATTCAATAATGAAAAGTATAAATACTCAATTTAAGTAGGGAGAAAAAAAGAAATGGATGATATCCTAGAAAGCTGAAACCTACAAAGACAGAATCAGGAAGAAAGAGAAATCTAAATAGACCAAAAATAAGTATGGAGATTGAATCAGCAATAAAAAGACTCCCATCAAAGAAAAGTCCAGGACCTGATGGCGGCACTATAAAATTCTGCTAAACATTTCAAGAACGAATACCAATTATCCTCAAACTCTTTCAAAAGGTTGAAGAGGAGGGTATACTTCCAAACTCATTCTACAAGACCAGCATTACTCTGATCCCACAGTCAGACAAGGACACTAAAAGAAAAGAAAACTACAAGTCAATATCCCTGATGAACACACACAAAAATCCTCAACAACAACAACAACAACAACAAAAAACTAGCAAACTGAATTCATCAGCACATTTCATGATCAAGCAGGATTTATCCCAGAGATACAGAGATCTTTCAACATACATAAATTAATAAATGCTATATATCACATTAAGAATGCAGAAAAAACATCTGACAAAATCAAATTTAACATTTATGTTAAAAACTCTCAAAAATCGGTACAAAAAGAATGTACTTCAACA
>NW_007178792.1:0-301 GCF_000164805.1 Carlito syrichta
CATACCTCATCAACAAGGGCACCTGCATAATCAACGTTTGTATACCTAACCCTGAATTGTGCCCCATATCTTTATAATAAAAAAGAAAGAAATTAGTGGTTTCAAAGGATCAGCTCTAGAGAATACATGGTGGGCAGAGGAGAAGCAGATGTGGTTATAACAAGACAACAGGAGCTAATCTTCCAATAGATGAGCCTATATGCATAATAAAACTACATAGACTTAAACACACACACACACACACACACACACACACACATACACACACTATATATATATATAAATAAATCTATAAATAAAT
>NW_007178793.1:0-638 GCF_000164805.1 Carlito syrichta
CTTACCAAGAGTTCATTGTTTTTCTTAAATGCGTTTTCCTCAGATTGTTTGCAATGCTTTAATATTCAGAGTTCTGAAAAATTAATTTTCCAATTTTTGCCAGTGTTCTTGTTGTTTTTATGGAGAAGCTGATTTTTGGAGGTTCTTATTCCTATATTACTGCTGATATCACCTACTGCCTCTTCTTTTTATTAAATGCGCGCTTTTTGTATTTAATTTAATTTTCTATAAAATGTTCCTACCCCCAAATTATATATATCTATATACAATTTATGTATATATGTATATATCATCTCATTATAATAAGAGAAAGTTAGTGCTTTAAGCTCAATTTGAGTGAATTGAAGAAGCCATGAGGTATGAGAAAGTGAAGATGCACAAGACGAGAAAAACTTTTTGAGGAATTAATGAAATGTGAAGTTGACCAGAGAATGGGAAGTTAGCGTGGAGTAAAGATAACTTTTTAAAGGTGAAAGTTACTAAAGCAGGTGTGTGTGTGTGTGTGTGTGTGTGTGTGTGTGTGTGTGTGTGTGCGCGCACAGTGACAGCAAAAGGGAGAGAAAAAAAAAACAGCTGATGGAACCAAGAAGAAATATATACTCACATGAAGTCTAGCATAGGTTGAAGGTCATAGAATC
>NW_007178794.1:0-1289 GCF_000164805.1 Carlito syrichta
TTCAGAGTTCTGAAAAATTAATTTTCCAATTTTTGCCAGTGTTCTTGTTGTTTTTATGGAGAAGCTGATTTTTGGAGGGTTCTTATTCCTATATTACTGCTGATATCACCTACTGCCTCTTCTTTTTATTAAATGCGCGCTTTTTGTATTTAATTTAATTTTCTATAAAATGTTCCTACCCCCAAATTATATATATCTATATACAATTTATGTATATATGTATATATCATCTCATTATAATAAGAGAAAGTTAGTGCTTTAAGCTCAATTTGAGTGAATTGAAGAAGCCATGAGGTATGAGAAAGTGAAGATGCACAAGACGAGAAAAACTTTTTGAGGAATTAATGAAATGTGAAGTTGACCAGAGAATGGGAAGTTAGCGTGGAGTAAAGATAACTTTTTAAAGGTGAAAGTTACTAAAGCAGGTGTGTGTGTGTGTGTGTGTGTGTGTGTGTGTGTGTGTGTGTGTGCGCGCACAGTGACAGCAAAAGGGAGAGAAAAAAAAAACAGCTGATGGAACCAAGAAGAAATAAATAGTCACATGAAGTCTAGCATAGGTTGAAGGTCATAGAATCCACTTTTGTTCCTATCAGCTGTGGACAAGATACTCACCAAAACTTGAAAGTTTACGTATTAAAAAACAAAAAAACTCCAGGAAAGTTCTATGCACACAGTAAATACTTTGATGTCCCTCAAAGGTTACATTGTAAGTATATTGCATGGCCTGCACTGTATACTGTTACAAGCTCCTACAAGGAAACAGGATATTTTATACCCCGGGCCATGAGGAACCAAGTGGTTTCAAATTCTCTCAAGTTCTTGGTGTATTTGACAAGACTCAACCAAGGAAACTAACTCTACTTTAGTTTTTTTTTTTTAATGGATAGAATTTAATTTAAAGCATTTCTTTCATGGACAATGGCAAGTTAACGAGTCAAATGAGATGGTGATGAAATCTAGAAACTAGCAACAGGAAGTCACCACTATGTCTAGGATTGCTTGGAGAATTTGGTTTTACAAGTGTGTGAAGAGGCCTGTGGAATCAGGAGATGTGTGGGAAGTATCTTCCTAGAGATGCCTCAGAAAGCAGAGTGGAGAAATATCCTGTCTTCTTTTCTCCAACCTTTAACCTTCTGCCAAAGTCTCCCATTGCTTTACTCTCCCGGGAGCCAGAAGACGAGGGTGCCTGGGAAACATGGCGCCTTTATAAATAGAGCTAAGAGTGTGGGAAAGAACGCAGCTAAGCAAACCAAAGTTGATCATTAGAATAGGTGATATTAATTTTTCAT
>NW_007178795.1:0-777 GCF_000164805.1 Carlito syrichta
CTATCAATTTTATTTAGGTATATTATTTTATTTTATGGTGCCAATTTTCTTTTGTGAATTGCTTTTGTTGTTGACATAATTCTCTGGTTATTTTGGCATTGTGTAAGTGCAGGTCTTTCTTTGCCAGCCAAGTTCCCTTTCTTTGCCAGAAAAGGCACGGGACCCCTTCAGGGGAAGAAATGGGAACAGCTGTCCTATCCAGTGTTCACGCCAACTTGAGTCTTTGAGGCCAGCTCAGACCAGGGATACTCTGGGCAGCTCATGCACCAAACTGGAAAAGTTTACTGCTCTCCTTATTAACAATTTTTAAGAAACATGAAGTATGTATATAAAGTCTTCATTGTACTTGCTTGTAGTAATCCTCAGAGACGTGAACTGAAAATTTCCAATGAGGGGGAGATTGCTGCCAGAGAAACGTAGTTGATTCTCTATGCCAGACCACTAGAGTTATTTCTACACAGCAGTTTTCTCTCCTGAAGCTGAACAGCAGCAAGGTGAGTAATTATTAGAAGCACAGCAAGTTCCTGGAAGCAGCCAGTTTGGTGAAGAGTTTATTCTAAGATACATGTAGAGAGGAAAAAGGATTGCCAAGACAAGCAGTTCCCTTTGAAGAGTGCACACCCCTAAAGTGATCCCAAAGGAACAAATTCTCTTTGTAAAGTGCAATATGGCCTGATATAGAATATATGACATTATAATAGCCATTTATTCAAAGGTGTGGTTACATGTAAAATCTTAAATTCCAGATAGAATGAAAGCATGTTCCTAGTTATGTAT
>NW_007178796.1:0-797 GCF_000164805.1 Carlito syrichta
GGCTGGGCTCAATGAGAAACATACTTTTCTCATGTAAGTTACCAGGGTACCTTGCTAACATTGACCGATGACAACATATGACTTGATTCACAATCCATGATTATTACATTCTTATATTCACTGTTTTGAAGGTGGTCCACCTTTCATATAACTTAGTAATTAAATTTATTAACTAATTTCCAAGTCTAGATAATATCCAAGTGAATATTTTGCAATAATTTGAGAATGTTTGAATGGTAGAATTCTCCTTTATCAATTTTAAGTATTTCAGGTGTCAATAATTTTCTTTATGTGTAGATTATGTATCAGTTCATGTGTAGATTTATTTATCTATTCAAAAATATATAGGAGCACACTCTGCATTATTCCAGGTATTACTCAAGCCTCTCCCCTGATCCACCAGTAAATTACCAGTAGAATTTTCTTTCCTAAAGCTAAATCTTATTTTATTTTATTATTATTATTTTAGAGTCAAGGTCTCTCTTTGTTGCCCAAACAGGAGTGTAGAGGCACAATCATAGCTCACTGCAGCCTCAAACACCTGAGCTCAAGTGATCCTCCTGCCTCAGCTTAATGAGTAGATTGGACTACAGGCAAGCACTGACACACCCAACTATCTACCTATCTATCTATCTATCTATCATCTATTAATCTATAGAGATAAGGCATTGCTTTGTCACTCAGTCTTTTCTTGAACAATTCCTGGCCTCAAGCAATCCTACTGCCTCACATTCCCAAAGTGCTGGGATTATAGGTATGGACTGCTATACCCAGCCCTACACTCTTATTTTTTAACT
>NW_007178797.1:0-755 GCF_000164805.1 Carlito syrichta
GAAGCCAATTTCCCCAAATAAGTCTCTCTCATATCTTTCTCTACACATATATTCTACTAGTTCTGTCTCTCTGGAGGAGCCTGACTAATATGCCCCGACTCTTAATTTGACTGGATATAGTGTTTGCTGTTGGAAATAATATTCTTTTAGCATTTTTAAAACATCTTGACATTATCTTCAGTTTCTTGAGCTACTTTGATTTCTGCTTCATTATTTGTCCCTAGTATGTCAATAACCTGGGCACTTCTCACACTCTTACAAAAAGAAACTCATGCCTTTTGGTTACAGGAAATTATGTTATTTTATTGATAATTTATTTCCTTTTATTTCTTCTCTCTTTCTATAAACTGCCATCTGGGTATTAGATCTCCTAAATTGATGCTCCAGTTTTCTTATTATTTCTCCTATAATTCATCCTTTTTCTTTCTGCTTCACTTTTTAAGAGAATGCCTTAACTTTATATTTCATTGCTTCTGCTAAATTGATCATATTTTTAAAAATTTTTAAGCATTCTCTTTTCTTTCTGTTCCTTTTAGAAAACATTATGTTTTTGTTTTATGGAAGCAATATCTTTCTCTGATGAAATTAAAGTTTTTTGCAGGTTTCTTCTCCTTGAGTGGTCATTGTTTCTTTCTTTTTTTAGATTTTGACTTAAATTTTTTTTTTAATTTTAGATACAAGGGGTAGGCATGCATGTTTATTACATGGACATATTGTGTAGTGGTGGGGATTGGGTCTCATTGGCCCATTCCCCA
>NW_007178798.1:0-504 GCF_000164805.1 Carlito syrichta
GCCCTTCAAAGAATAACTATGACACAACTCCTCCAGGAAGGCACTTCTGGTTGCCCTGATAAGGCCTCTCACCCTGATCTACCCCCTCGGGTCCATGTTTCAAGTGCCCAGACCCTAGGCAAGAACTCACTCCTGACAATTGCTGTCAAAGCTGAAGACGCATTTCTGCAGACTGTCCAAGGTCATGAGGCTGATGTGTTCAAACATGTCCAGACGGGCACTGCCCTTTGAGGCCAGGCGCTGCCACTTGGCCTGTCCAGAGAAGGAGAGAGCTGGATCTGGGCCCTGGCTCTCTTGAGACCCTCCCCAACCCCAACCACCAGGACGGATTTCCTGGAACCATCATCGTCAGTTTCTCTCCAGGCACCCATCCCCAGAAAGGAGCAGTTTGGGTGGAAGTGGGAGCTGTTACTATCAGAAGATGAAGACCCAAAGTCTTTGAGTCAGGAGACCTGGGTACAAATTCAAATTTTGCCTCCCTGTGGTCTATGTGCTTTTGGTCAA
>NW_007178799.1:0-919 GCF_000164805.1 Carlito syrichta
CTACAGACCGATACATCTTTTGAACCCAGATGCAAACTTCCTTAATAAAATACTAGCCAACCCAACAGCAAATCATAAAAATTACCTACAACAATTTAATGAATTTCACCCAGGGATCCAAAGATGGTTCAATATACACAAGTCAATAAACATGATCTACCACATAAACAGAACTAAAAATATAAATCATATGATCATTTCAATAGATGTAGAGATAAATTGGTAAAATCCAGCAAGACTTAATAAAAATTGTTAGCAAATAGGTACAAAAGGAACATAGCTAAAAATAATAAAAACCATATGCAAGTAACATATATCTAACATTGTAGTAATGAGGAAAAGTTGAAAGCATACACCATTAAAACCGGAACAAAGGTAAGGATGCTCAGTTTCAACACTCATAGTCATAAACATAGTACCAGAAGTCCTAACAGAGCAATCAGGCAAGTGAAATAAATAAAAGGAATCCAAATTGTAAAGAAGAAATCAAAGAATCTCTGTTTACTGATGATATGATCTTATACCTGAAAAATCCTAAAGACGCCTCCAAAAAATTCTTGGGCTTGATAAATAAATTCATTAAATCTCAGTTTACAAAAGCAACAAATCACACTGACATATACCAATTAAGATCAAGCTGAAAAGCAAATCAGGAACTCTATACAATTTACAAAAGTGGCCAAAAAAATTAAAATACCTAGGAATATATTTAATGATGCATGTAAAACATCTCTGCAAGAACCACAAAATACTGAAGAAAGAAATTATAGAGGACACAAACAATTGGAAGAACTTCCCATTCTTATGAATTGGAAGAATGAATGTAGCTAAAATGAGCAGACTATCTAAAGCAATCTACAGATTCAATGCAATCTCTTACAAACTACCAACATTAATTTTTACAGAATTAGAAAAAAAG
>NW_007178800.1:0-869 GCF_000164805.1 Carlito syrichta
CAGGTAAATCCTCTCTCTTGCTCTCTCTCTCTCTCAATCTCTCTCATTTACTTTCTAAATAAAGTATATCCTCTAATCTAAGTAAAAAATAAAAATCTAAAAAATAGTATAGTGTTAAATGATATCTTGAGGCCATTGCTTTGCTAAACTCTGGTGTGTCCACATAGTTCTCTGAGCTACTGCCACTATGTTTCTTAGCTTTGGCCCCCTCCCCTATCTTGGGGATGTGAATCTCACTCAGTCTCTCTCTCTCTCTCTCTCTCTCTCTCTCTCTCTCTCTCTCTCTCTCTCTTTCTCTACCTCTATCTCTAGCACTATCTCCTCTCTCTTCTTTCTAATTTACTTTACAAATAAATTATATTTTCAAATATAAAAATGAATAAATGATATCTTAAAACCTATTATCGTCTATGTCGTGAATATTGTATTCTCCAAGAAGTGTTTTTAATGGAAAAAGGATAGAAGTTTCTAGTCATTATTTTAGTTGGCTCATGTTAGGGGAAAGAATTGCTATAGGCCTGGTGTGGTGGCTCATGCCTGTAATCCCAGTGCTTTGGGAGGCCAAGGAGGGAGGATCACTTGAGGCCAGGACTTTGAAACCAGCCTGGGCAACATAGTGAGACTCCATTTCTTAAAAAAAGAGAAAGAAAAGGATTGCTGTTTAGTTTTTGGTAACCACACATGTCTTTTCCTCTTCAGAATGGAGATCTCCTCTCATCAGTCTCACCTCCTGCAACAACTGAATGAGCAGCGCAGGCAAGATGTGTTTTGTGATTGCAGTATTCTAGTTGAAGGGAAGGTCTTCAAAGCACATCGAAATGTATTATTTGCTAGTAGTGGCTACTTTAAAATGCTTCTTTCTCAAAACT
>NW_007178801.1:0-793 GCF_000164805.1 Carlito syrichta
CTCCTCTCATCAGTCTCACCTCCTGCAGCAACTGAATGAGCAGTGCAGGCAAGATGTGTTTTGTGATTGTAGTATTCTAGTTGAAGGGAAGGTCTTCAAAACACATCGAAATGTATTATTTGCTAGTAGTGGCTACTTTAAAATGCTTCTTTCTCAAAACTCAAAGGAGACAAGTCAGCCAACCACGGCTACATTTCAGGCTTTTTTCCCCTGACACTTTTACAGTTATCCTGGACTTTGTCTATTCCGGCAAACTATCTCTTACTGGTCAGAATGTCATAGAAGTGATGTCTGCTGCTAGCTTCCTTCAGATGACTGATGTCATTAGTGTATGTAAGACTTTTATTAAATCATCGTTAGACATTAGTGAGAAAGAAAAAGATCGCTACTTCAGTCTCTCAGATAAAGATGCCAATTCTAATGGCGTAGACCGTTCCTCTTTTTATAGTGGTGACTGGCAAGAAGAAAGCAATTCTCCACATTCTCACCTAAGCCCAGAGCAAGGAACAGGTATAATAAGTGGAAAATCTTGGAGTAAGTATAATTGTCATCCTGCCTCCCAAAGGAATACTCAGCAACCTTTGATCAAGCATGAACAAAGGAAAGATACCATTAAAAAGGCCAAACATTTGAGATTGTCACAGCCTTCTGAAGTTGCTCATTATAAGTCAAGCAAACGAGAAGCATGAACATCTGAATCTTCCAGCCATGTTTCCCAGTCTGAAGAACAAGCAGAGACTGATGCCGAAATGGACTCTACTCCTGCTGGCTATCAGTACGGTCAAGGATCTGA
>NW_007178802.1:0-380 GCF_000164805.1 Carlito syrichta
CCTTCAAGAGACCCATCTCACAAGAAAGGACATGCACAGACTCAAAGTAAGAGGATGGGAAACAAATTTTCAGGTGAATGGAACACAAAAGAAAGGAGGAGTCGAATCCTAATTTCAGACAAAATACCATTTAAGCCATCAAAAATTTAAAAAGGTACAGAGGGCCACTACATGATGTAAAAGGTTCGCTCCATCAACAAGAAATATCTATCCTAAATATATGTGCACCCAACATAAGTGCGCAAACTTTCATAAAGCAACTTCTAGGAATACTAATGAAGGTATTGACTCTAACAACATCATAACTGGGGACTTTAATACCACACTCACAACCCTAGACAGATCATCAGGACAAAAAATCAGCAAGGAGATCTGGAACC
>NW_007178803.1:0-1060 GCF_000164805.1 Carlito syrichta
ATTTTTTTTTTTTTTTTTTTTGCCAGTTATGGCTTAGAAATTGTAGGTATCTTTTTTAAGATTGATGTGCTTCAACAGGACCAGCTAGAAAAGGAAAAATAGAATTATTCAATTGCTGCTTTAAATTTGGGCATGAATTCTTTTTGGATAAAAGTCATCTTAACAAACCAAATATACTTTTGGTGATAGACAACCTGATTCAGGAACAGAATACTTGGACACTATTTTGAAGTTCTAGCTGCCTTTACTACTAACTTAACTACAATATTTGTGGCTTTGGGCAAGTCGCATTACCTCTAAGCCTCAGGTTATTTGTCAATGAAATGGGAATAATACCGTAATCATAATTACTACTCTGGATTTTGCAGAGGACTGAAGGAAATAATGGATGTGAAAGTACTTTAGTGCCCAGCACTGTTTAATATGAAGGGGAGGAAAGAATTGCGATCAGTGAGTCATTGAAGCAGCAGTACAGAAAGTGCTAAAATTCCACTGCTTAAATAAGCACCTCTTACTGCTTTTGTAGCACTTTGTAGCAGTAAGTTTTTATTCTGATTAGAAAAGTAATTTTTTTGCTCTTTGCTGTTTACCCATAATAAGGGTACCTTTTGGCCCTTGATCCATTAGTGCAAATATTATTTTATTAATGTGGAATTATTTTCCTCCAACTGGAATCACGACTTTCTTTTTAGCAGCTCCTTATCCCCACCCTCAACTTTTTTTTTTGACTTTTTTCCTACTCAGGACAAAATTTTAGGCAAAGAATGTCTTCTTATGATCCTAAAACAAGCATGATGGTGGTTTACTCACCAAGCAGTTCCTAAGTGCCTACTGTGTGATAGACAAGGTAGCATCTTTGCCCTCAAAGAGGGCAGTCTAGGTCCATGCTGTCTGATATGCAGTCAGTAGCCACATGTGACAATGGAGAACTTGAAATGTCAGTAGTTCAAGTGGAAATGTGAGGTAAAGAGTAAGAGGTTGATGCCTATTCGTGCGCTGTGCACTATTTGTTCCGATTTCTTCGACCACTCTCGCGACGTGGCCGCCATCCACTGTGGCC
>NW_007178804.1:0-782 GCF_000164805.1 Carlito syrichta
GACAAATATATGGACTTTGCAGCAACTTGGATGAATTTGGAGTCGATCATACTCAGTGATTTATCACAAAAACAAAGAACTGAGTTCCATATGTTCTCACTCATAAGCTGGCCTTGAACAATTATAATACTATAAGAAAGCGATTGGCAGTAGTGGAAAACTGTCAGGGGACGGGGACTGGAATTGGCAGTTCAGGGGAGGGACATACCTCATCAACATGGGTACCTGCACGATCAATGTTTATATACCTAACCCTGAATTGTACCCCACATCTGAAAGAAAGAAAGGAAGGAAGGAAGGAAGGAGAGAGAGAGAGAGAGAGAGAGAGAGAGAGAGAGAGAGAAAGAAAGAAAGAAGGAAAGAAAGAGAAAGAAAGGAAGGAAGGAAGGAAGGAAGGAAGAAAAGGAAGGAAAGAAAGAAAGAAAGAAAGAAAGAAAGAAAGAAAGAAAGAAAGAAAGAAAGAAAGAAAGAAAGAAAAAACAAGTCCTCTGAAAAGACAAAGTGTGTAAAAACCCCTGGGCTTTTCTAATCGACTGACATAAATCTTAAAAATAAAGAGCTGCTAGGATAGGTGGTCCCACTGGCTGGTTTCCTAGGCAAAGGAAAGTGCACAGCAAGATATCTGTGTGGGATAAAACTTGTTCTGGTACTGATAGGGATCGAGTAATCGACTAATCTTTTTTCAACTTGTGACTGGGAAGTACCAGGAACTAACTTGCATTTTAACAATTAAGATACATAACTCTGACTGCTGTGAATTCTGTGCCTGAAGAGAATCATCT
>NW_007178805.1:0-874 GCF_000164805.1 Carlito syrichta
AGAAAACCAACCACATCCCAGAACCCAGTGCTACAGTAGACATGTACTGTATATTTAAAACTTGTTGAAAAAGTATGGGGATCCTAGAAGAAGCCAGGAGGGAAAGTGTGGATGTTGTACAGTCCTATTGGCAGATGGGTCCTCACACTGTCAGTGAACACCCCTCCTTCCATGCTTGTCATCACAACTCAATGCCCTTGACTCGTCCTTTGACCAACCTCTCCTGTTTGGAAGAAGGGAGTCCAAGGTCAGTGAGGACAGAAGCAGCACTAAACATGGGTATTCCTGAGAAAGTTATCTACCCCACCAAATCAAGAATCCTCTCAGATCCAGGACTCAGGAGCACAAGTGGCCAGGCAGTGCCTTAGCGCTATTGAGGGTGCTCATGAGATGTCGCAGTTGGGATGTGTGGCAGGAGTCTCCAACTTCAAGAAGCATCATGGAAGAGAGAGCTCAGCTTCCGCACCGTGGATCCACCCTTGTGCCCGTGCCTCAGCCACACTGCATACAGCGGCAATCACCAGTGGTTGAGCCCACTTCTGTAAACCTCAGAAGATCTTTGATGGCTGAAGCTTTATTGAACTACCGGTGTCTGAAACTTTGTGTACCGACCCTCTGTTCTTCCTGCTTTCTTCACAGTCACCTGCATTCCTGCCTACTTCTCCACATGGATCATTTATCACCTTATTTTTTCCAGTCAGGAATACCATTTATTAAACCTCTTTCATATTAAACCCAACTCAGTGTCTGATTCATATATGAAAAAAAATCACCCCAGCAGCTACCCTTGTCATTTGTTCAATTCCTTTGCCGAATAATCAACATTCAATATTCTTAACATTTGGCCTATGTTTATGATCAAAGGGAATTGTTT
>NW_007178806.1:0-1327 GCF_000164805.1 Carlito syrichta
AAAAAAAAAATGAAAAGAGAAACCAAGAAATCAAATGAAATAGTCCTTGTCAAGAACTTAAGCACCCCTTGATGTAGAGAGGAAAACATCAGTTTCTTGTTATTCCCCACCTCTGATAATGCCAGATTACAGCAGTTCTTTCTTTCACTGTTTTCAGGTAAGGGAGAGCTTCTGTATTCCTTGGATTCTATAATAATCTGCTGCCAGTAATAATGATTTCTGGAAAATGGCCTAAAAAGTACATTGAAAATCATAGATTAAGGTTTTCTTCAATCTGCTAAAGACTGTTCACCCACATGCACACCATTTTTCTTCTCCAGCATAATGGAGAAAGGAATCTTGCAAGTTTTTAAATTTAAAACTCATCTTAAATACCTTCTGTGTACCTTAAAATACTAACTGGAGAAAGAAAAACTCATCATCTCCTCCTTTCAATTATCATTCACTCAGGAGAAATATTTACTACTGAAAATAATCTTAGCAGTTGATTGAATAATGAGTCTTTTCTTTTAAATTGCATTGTACTAAGTAGAGATAGAAAAGAGATAGGGACTCTGCAGTTTCAGACATTAGAAAAACAATCAAGGAAAATTAGTCAGTTTCTAAGATCAGTGAGAGGATGATTAGTGATAAACCTGAATCATCCGTGAGCTTCCAAGAGTTTATAAGTGTATGTCTCAAAACAGATAGCATGAAACACAGATCAATTTGTTTTCTTTTTCCCTTCATGTTTTTACTCTTTATTTCTATCTCATTAAAAAAATCTTACTTCTTAATTAGGTCATCAGAACATGCAGCAAAAGTTTAATGGCTCCAAAATAGCTTTGGATATTTTGATTGAATGAAGCTCTGAAATCAAGAAGGAATTTCTCACTGAAAACTACATTGTCTTCTCTGTCTGAAGATGTAGAGTAATAATAGTAAAAATCGCTAGCATTATTGATCTAGGGGAACGTTCTGAGCACTTCACATGGATAACCCTATTTAATTCTCCCAGAAATGCTTTATCATAGATGCAATAATGGTCCCCATTTTGACTCTGGAGCCTTTACTCTGTGTAGCTCCTTGCCACACAGTCTTCTGCGAATAGAGCACGACTCAAAAGTGGGAGGATGAATGTTTCAATTTGGGTATAGCAGTGATTGGACTCAATCTGTTTTGGGGCTTAATTTGATTCTGTAAAATATCATTTTCTGAAGACGTGTTTGCATGCAGTTGACTTATAAAAATGTGTCATTGATTCTTTCTTTAACAAGTAAAAAAAAATCACCCAACATTAGAAAAGAGTCAAAACCATTTGTATTATAATTTAAACCTCTTAGAAATC
>NW_007178807.1:0-369 GCF_000164805.1 Carlito syrichta
AATTCTTCATTAGCATTTGTATTACAGATCTTTTCCCCCTGTGTGCTTTGTATTTTCACTTTTAATGTTGTCTTTTGATTAAAAGAAGTTAGGTTTACTTGATTTCCGACAAAGGTGGCACTGCAACAGCAAAGTTTTTTTTTTTAATAAATTATGATGTTGGTTAAATTGATATCCTCATATCAAAATGGACTGTGATTAATACATCAAAGTCAATCTAGCTGGATCATAGAATTGTATAAAAATTAAAACAATAAAGTTTTTAGAACATAATTAACAAGCATATCTTAAAATAAATAATCATAACAATGAATTTTGAGAAAAACAAATATTTCTTTTTTTTTTTTTTTTTTTTTTTTTTGGTTGGGG
>NW_007178808.1:0-686 GCF_000164805.1 Carlito syrichta
CTCTATTCCATTTCTCTCCATTCCATTCCATTGCTTTTTATTCCTTTCCACTCCATTCCATTGCGTTCCTTTAAATTCCATTCCATTTCATTCCATTCCATTACCTTCCTCTCCAATCCATTTTATTCTATTCCATTCCATTCCTTTGCTTTCATTTCCATTACATTCAATTCCGTTACTCTCCATTCCATTCCATTACTCTGCATTCCATCCCATTCCGTTAATCACAATTCCATTCCATTTCATTTAATTCCATTCCTTTTCATTCCATTTAATCCCTCTCCTTTCCATTCCATTCCATTCCTCTGCAATTCATTCTATTCCATTCCCCTCCATTCTATTCCAATCCATTCCTCTCCATTCCATTCCATTCATCTCTATGCCATTCCTCTGCAATCTATTCCAATTCTTTCCCCTCTATTCTGTTCCATTCCATTCCACTGCATTCCATTCCTCTCCAGTACATTCCATTGCATTCCATTCTATTCCTTTCCATTCCATTCCATCCCATTCCAGTCCATTCCTATCCTTTCCATTCCATTCAATGCCTCTCCATTCCATTCCTTTCTTTCCATTCCACTGCATTCCATTCCATTTCATTCCATTCCTCGCTATTCCATCCATTCCATTCCATTACTTTACATTCCTCTCCATTCCATTCCATTCCGTTCTTCATCATTGCATTC
>NW_007178809.1:0-661 GCF_000164805.1 Carlito syrichta
ACAAAAATAAGGTTAAATGTTCTCCAAAATGAACCCGAATGGAGCCCATATTTAATTTGTTTCAAAATCCTGTTAAATTTTTTAAATGTGTTCACAGGCATGGAAAGAAGAGCAAGCTAGATTAGCAGAAGAAGAACGCTTAAGGGAAGAAAAAAAAGCAGAAAAGAAGAGTAAAGAAGTTGGTAAAAAGAAAGGCAAGGATAAGGTAGAGAAAGAAGACAGTAGGTCTGTGCAGAGAAAGCCTTCTTTCAAGGATAAACCTATAGACGAGCCAGCAAAAATGCAAGAAGAAACAGAGGAGTTCCTCCAGCAACCAGAACCTGCGACAATTTACCCGGTAAAACCAATTCTCTAAAAAGCCTCTTTGAGCTGTTCCTAATTATTGTGGGAAAACACAGCTTCTGTGAAACATAAGATTCCCTTGTCTTCATATCACCACCAGAGAAGGCCCAGGTGTTTCTTCTGTTATCAAGGAGCTCAAACCTGTATTCTACCCTCTGATATCTAGAACCTTCTTTGTAGTCAACTATCAAGATAGGAACACCCTCAGGCCAGCTTTCTTTCAGTGGAGTGAGGCGGGGTTATTAAGAACCTTCTTTTCAGACCTGTATGTCATTTATACATTTCACTGGATAGTTTAGCTATTAAAACTACCCACCAT
>NW_007178810.1:0-675 GCF_000164805.1 Carlito syrichta
TATTAGAGACTACGTTTCGTTGAGGAAGGACTTGAGCAGGAAGATGCAGAGCTGGCGCAGCCGCTGACCATTCTCAACTCGGCCTTAGTCCAGGCGGCTCAGACTGCTGTTCAGATCTCTCATCAGTGACACACTGGGAAGCCTGTAGACTTCATTCACTGAACCACCTATGAGCCAGCCCAGCAGTCCTCACTCCCAGTTAATCAGCTTGAAGGGTGCCTGACGGTTTGTCAGTTAAGGTGAAGCTAATCCGTTATGGATCTGTCAAATGGGTGTGGTCGGCTTTGGAGTCCCGGGTCCTGAGTCATTCAGGGTGGTCACTTGAGCAGTGGAAACCTCCCCTCAAGGCAGTGGATGGTGTGATGCTGGGGAGGAGATCCACAGATTGGACACCCCCGATCCTTTCCAGGGGCTTTGGGGTCAACTGCCTCACGTTTTAGGTCAGGGATTAGGACACAGAGGAGGGAGGCTAGGCCAGTGGCACCTCCTGTCAGGCCCCAGAACAACCTTGGAGTGAGAGAATTTGGAAAGTGGAGGGAGAGAAAGCCCTTGGTTCAGTGCTCCAGAGCAAGGTCCAGCGGAAGGGGGGGGTCTCAGGCCTCTGTCCCCTGGGAACCAGCTGCTCTCGTGCCCTCAGACTCATCACTCCTCATTGTGTGGCTCTGGGCCAGGCAC
>NW_007178811.1:0-1208 GCF_000164805.1 Carlito syrichta
GGCTGGGCACAGTGGCTCACACTTGTAATCCCTACAATTGGGAGGTGGAAGAGAGATGACTACCTGAGCCCAGAGGTTCAAGACCAGCCTGGGCAACTTGGCAAGACCTCATTTCTACAATAAGTCAAAACACGTAGCCAGGCGTGGTGGTGTGCCCTGTGGTTCCAGCTACTCAGAAGGCTGAGGTGGAAGAGTCACCTGAGCCCAGGAGGTCAAGGCTGCAATGGCCATGAGTGTGCCACTACACTCCAGCCTGGGTGACAGAGTGGACTCTGACAAAAAAGAAAGAAAGAAGGAAGGGAGGGAGGGAAGGAGGGAGGGAGGGAGGGAGAGAGAGAAAAGAAAAGAAGCTGAGAAAACCCACACAGTGGGGAGTATTTGCAAAGAAGCACATCTTCACAAGCACCATTCATCTTTTTAGAAACTGAATACAAATGGGAATGCTCTAGGAGGGAGAGACAAAAAGGTGTGCTTCAACTGCGGAAGTCTTAGGGATTTTTTTTCTGAGAGCCTGTCATACCCAAGGTGAGAAAACAAGAGAGCCCACACCTAGTTCACAATGAAAATTTACTTGAATTGCTTTAGCCAAGATGAAAAATATTCTGTCTAACATGGTTTCAATCTTTCCAATCAGTTTTCAAAAATGCAGACCTTCACTTCCATACTTTGTGCCTTTTGTATACATATATTATTTTTATAGATTTAGGGGTCTCACTCTGCCACTGAGGCTGGAGTGCGGTAGCATGATCATGGCTCACTGTACACTTGAACATCTGGGTTCAAGTGATCCTCTCGCCTCAGCCTCCCAAGTAGCTAGGACTACAGGCATGGGCCACTATGCCCAGCATTTAAAAAAATTTTTTTTGTAGAGATGGAGTCTTACTTTGTTGTCAAGGCTGGTCACAAACTCCTGTCATTAAGCAATCCTTTTGCCTTGGTCTTCCTAAGTGCTAGGAATCAGACATGAGTCACTGTATCTGGCCCCTTTGTGCCTTCCTAAAGTACTGCTTGTGGCTCAGAGAAGACGGAGATTTTAAAAAATATTTTTAATCAAGTTGGAGTTGGGGATGGAATTACCTTGGTACCAATAAACAACACAGAAAAGACTTTCAGTAAATTTCAGATCAGAGTTTCCAGTTTAAAACCACCTGAATAAAAAGATAACTAATTGCTCCTGGGATCTCTACATTTGTGCTCTGACAGTCATT
>NW_007178812.1:0-358 GCF_000164805.1 Carlito syrichta
GGTACTGTACTATAAGATTAAATATATTTTATTTATTTATTGTGCTTTTTTGTGTGTTTTATGTTTTATTTGTGAAAAGCATTATAAACCTATTATAGTATAGTACTATAGAGTTGATTGTGTTAGTTGAGTACCCAGGCTAATTTTATTGGACTTATGAACACATTGAACTTACAAACATACTCTCAGAATGGGACTCATTTATATGTAGGGGACTTACTATACCCGAAGATGCACACTTTATAAAGAAAAAGAATGTTTACTTTTCTCAGAATTCTAATGACCAGAAAGTTCAGGTTTGGGCCTCTTCATCAGGTGAGGACTTCAGGCTGCTTCTCTGCAGAAGGCAAAGGGGAGC
>NW_007178813.1:0-975 GCF_000164805.1 Carlito syrichta
AACAATGACCTCAGCAAGAATACTTTTTCCAATAATTATATAACACATTTTACTTCACAACATAGAAGCAAGTGCACTTATGAACACCACTGTTTGCAGAAATGTCTTTACAACACCAACACAAAAGACTTTCATGACATTCTTAACATAAAAGTCTTCACAAAAAATGCCCTTATCAACAGTTTCATTTGCAGCAGGGCCATGTAACACCACCTTTGGTAACTGTACTCTCATCAAAACTTGATGTGCAACAATACTTCAAACATCAGTGCTTTTATGAGAAATGCCTTTTAAAATACCTTAAGCAAAATTTTCTTAACAACAACTGCCTTAGCAACAGAAACACACAGGAGGAGGACCATGTAAGATGAAGGCAGACACTGGAGTGATGCATCTACAAACCAACAAACATAAAAGATTTCTGGCAACCATCAGAGGCTAGGAGGTTTTACCTGGATGCTTAAAAGGAATCAACCCTTCCAACACCGACATTTTTGACTTCTAGCCTCCAGAACTATAAAATAAATTTCGGCGTTTTAAGCCATACAGTCTATGGTTTATGCATACACTTATGGCAGCCCTCGAAAATTAAAGAAAAATCCTCTTAACAAAAGGTAACATGTTCCTTAGCAACAGCATACCTAGAAATCACGCTTCATTAATGATGATGTTATCAACAGCGGCTACAGCATACACTCCCTTGCAAGAATAGCCATGGAAAACACACCATTAACAGCAGTGGTCATAGCAGCCACACCCTCAGCAAAAACACCTTGGTACAAATTCCTTGGCAAAGCATGCTAAAACACACTAACCAAAAAAAAGTCCCTTTGTAAAGACTTCCTTACCAACAACAATCTTAGCAACAAATTCCATAGCAAAAATTCCACAATGGCTATAGCTGGACTGTTTTAGCAATAGTTGCCATAGCAACACTGTACAGCAGATGCACCCTTAGCAAAAATTTTCTTTGTA
>NW_007178814.1:0-479 GCF_000164805.1 Carlito syrichta
CACCTATTTAACTCAGCTCGCTAGCCAACTTGTTAGGTAGGTAGCTAGGTAGTTAAGTCAACTGGTAAGCCAGCGAGATACGTAGGTAGCTATCTATTAACTCAGCTGGCTAGACAACTGGCTAGATAGAGGTGTCAGCTAGTTAATTCAGCAGGCTTGCCAGCTGGCTAGCTAATTATGTCAACTTGTTGAGTCAGTTGGCTACCCAGCTGGCTAGCTGGTTAAGTCAGTAGTTAATTCAAGTGACTAGCCAACTGGCTAGCTAGGTAGCTCTCTAGTTAAGTCAGTAGGCTAGCCAGCTGACTAGCTGGTTAAGTCAGCTAGTTAAATCAGTTTGATAGCCACCTGACTAGGTAGGTAGCTAGCTAATTAAGTCAATTGGCTAGCAGACTGGCTAGCTAGTTAAATCAGCATGTTAAGTAAGCTGTCTAGATGGCTGACTAGCTAAGTGGCTAGCTAGTAAACCCAGTTGGCTAGCC
>NW_007178815.1:0-810 GCF_000164805.1 Carlito syrichta
CCAACTCATTAATTCAGCTAGCTATCTCATTAACCAACTAGTTAAGTCAGCTAGCTAAAGTGAGCTAGCTAACAAGCTAGCTAGCTATATAAGCTAGCTAAGACAGCTAGCTCACTAGATAGCAAATTATTTAAGTCAGATACTTAAGTCTGCTACCTACATAGTTAGCTAATTAATTAAGTCAGCTCATTATTCAGCTAGTTATTAAGTAGTTAGCTATTTAATTCAGATAGTTAAGTTAACTAACTAACTACGTTAAGTCAGCCAGTTAAGTCAGCTAGCTAAGAAGTTAAGTCAGCTAGCTAAGTCAGCTAGTGAAGTCAACTTCTAATTTAGTCAGCTGGTTAAGACAGCTAGCTAACTAGTTAGCTAAAGGGTTAAATCAGCAGCTTGAGTCAGGTAGTTAGTTAGTAAACTAACGGGTTATATCAGCCTGTTGAGTCACCTAGCTAGCTAGTTAGCAAACGGGTTGAGTCAGCTGTTTGCATAGGCTAGCTAGTTAGTTGACTAATGAGTTAAGACAGCTCAGTGGTCAGCTACCTTGCTAGAGAGCAAATGAATTTAGTCAGCTGGATGAGTCAGCTAGCCAGATCATTAGCTAACGAGATCAGTCAGATGATTAAGGCACCAAGCTAGCACATTATATTACTATTAAGCTAACTAGTTATCTAACTGGTTAAGTCAGCTAGCTAGCAAGCAGCTTACTATTTGTCAGCTTGTTAGCTAGGTAGGTATCTAGTTAGCTAATTATTTAAGTTAGCTGCGTTGCTAGGTAGCTAACCGGTTCGCTAACTATTTAAGTCAGCTGGC
>NW_007178816.1:0-300 GCF_000164805.1 Carlito syrichta
CTGCATCATAGTCTTTGGCAAGGCATCCATTCTTCTATGTCTCAGTTTCTTCATCTATAAAACTGAGGGGATTTGAATACATGATGCCCTATTTCCCTTCTACTTCCGATGTTTTGTGAATCTAGGTTAAAGTGTGTGGTACAACTTAAGAAACCTCCTTTTAATATTTGCATATCCATTAAGAACTGTTAGCTCAATCTTCAGTATTTCAGTTCAGTGACTCTCTCTCTCCCTTCTCTGCCTCCCTGTCTGCCTCCCTCCTCTCATTCTCATTTCCTTGTGACCTTTCCAAAACAATCT
>NW_007178817.1:0-442 GCF_000164805.1 Carlito syrichta
ACTTAAGTAACTCGACCGGCGAGTGAGGCGACAGGTGTACTCCCTTAACTAGTCAACTGGTGAACAAACCGACAGTTGAGTTGATGTAACTAGTCAGCTTGACAACAAGCCGACTAGCTAGCTAACCTGTTGGCCTGTGAGAAACCCAACAAGTTAGTTGTCATGTTGGCTGGTGAGCCAGCTGACTAGTTTGTTGACCGGTGAGCAGGCAAGGAAGCCAACTAGTTAGCTGACCTGATGGAAAGCGAGTGATCCCACTAGTAAGATGACCAGCTAGCTAAGTTTACATCCGACTAGTTAGCTAAGTAACTAACTGATTTGCTATCTGACTTAACTATCTAGCTGACTATCTAGCTGGCTATCTAGCTGACATATATGGATACGAAACAAGCTACCTAGATGTCTAGCCAGCTGACTTACCTAGTTAGTTAACTGGCTAGTT
>NW_007178818.1:0-443 GCF_000164805.1 Carlito syrichta
TTTATTTGTTCTAATTTGTTTATAATTTATCAGAAAAGATCCACAGATTATTGATATAACTTGGGAAAAAGCATGTGCTCAGATTACTCACCAATACTTTTTCAAAAATTATTTATTTTACTGATTTTTAATCATTTAAAAATCAACTAAAATAACCTGTTATGCTTTATATATATTATATTATATTATATTATATTATATATTTATCAGAGTTTTAATAATATAATTACCACATATGTGCGCATCTGTTTCCAGAATTTAATCACCGGGTTGTTTGTTTTGTTTTTGTTTATTTTGACTATTAGATAACTGGTATATATTTTCCACTCCTATTTTACACTTTCTGTATGATTTTATTTTACATGTGTGTCTTGTAAGTAGCATATTACAAGTTTTATTTTTTAAATTCATCATCTGTGATTTAATAGTTAAGTAAAATTCAT
>NW_007178819.1:0-365 GCF_000164805.1 Carlito syrichta
TAAGTCGGTTGGCTAGTCAGCTCGCTAGCTATTTAAAATCTAGTTAAGTAAAATGGCTAGACAACTGGCTAGCTAGTTGTTTCAGCTAGTTAAGTCAGCTGGCTACCTATGTAATTAGCTAGTTAAGTCAGCTAGTTATGTAAGCTAGCTACCTAGTTAAGTAAGCTAGTTAAGTTGGCTAGCTAGCTAGATTTCTAGCTAGGTAGCTTGCTAGTTATTTCAGCTAGTAAATTCAGCTGGCTAGCTAGGTAACTAGCTAGATATGTCAGCTAGTTAAGTCAGTTGGATAGCTAGTTAAGTCACCCAGTTAAATCAACTGGTTAGTCATTTGCCTAGCTGGGTAGCTATCTAGTTAACTCAGCTGG
>NW_007178820.1:0-1088 GCF_000164805.1 Carlito syrichta
TCAATTTTTGTATAGAGTTGGAAACATTGTGAACAGACAGAGATCACTTGGGAAAGAAGCCCCAGCCTTTGATCTAGAGTTCCCGAAAGACAGTGGATTGGCAGACAATCTGACTGTGACTTTGGGAGGTGAGGCATGGGACTGTTGGCGCCCGGGAGTTTGAGACCAGCTTGGGCCAAGTAGTGAAACCTCATTGCTCCCCGGAATGCAAACACTGGAGTCATGCATGATGGCAATGGCGGTCCTGGTTACACGGGATGCTGTGGCCTCCATCCTGGGGCATTCCTTTTTGTTGTACACACCAACAAAACATGTAAGTCCAGGCCGGGCACAGTGGCTCATTGCCATCAGCTCCTGCCTGAGCCCAGGGATCGGAGACCAGCCCAGGTGACATGGCCAGACCTCATCTTGGCGAGTGGTCTCCAAAATTGTGTCAGGCTTGGTGGGCCCCGGTTCCCAGCTGCTCGGTGACCAAGGGAGAAGGACCACCTGAGCTCTGCAATTCGAGATCCCAAGAGCCACGATCGTGATGCCATGCCCCAACCTGGCCGAGGGAGACTCCAGGGACTAAAAAGACACCTCCTACATGCTTCACCATGGGCGTCCTGGGCTCCACAGGGAAAGGTCCACGTGGCCAGGACATGATGGAGTGATCTGGACAGGAGGGGGCCTCCCTCACCTTTAAGTGCAGCAGACAGGTTGACCAGAACCTGGACTGGCTGTGGCGTTGTTGCACCGCCTTGATTGCTCTGTGCCCAATGGACGCACAAGCTCGGGGCTGTCTGATGCGCTATCTCACACATGTCTTTTCTGTGCTGCAGGAGTGTGGAGGGTGGACGCTGGCATTCTGGGGCATGAGGCCAAAGGCATGGGACAGACATGCTCAGTGGCCACCTTTGAAATCTCCCGCAAACGAGAGACCAGAAAGTGCCTTTTCCTCTCCCAGACTTGAGGGTGAGTCCTTGTTCTTGTGGCAGTAGTGACGGTGGTGGTGGTGGAGGTGATTATTACTATTTGGAGTGGGAATTCTGCTCTGTCACCCAGACTGGAGTACAGGGGCACGCTGACGGCCACCACGGACTTCACCT
>NW_007178821.1:0-657 GCF_000164805.1 Carlito syrichta
TCCATTTCTCCACATTCCATTCCATTCCATTCAATGCATTTCATTCCATTCCATTCCTCTCTATTCCGTTTAATCCCATTCTACTCCATTCCATTCCATTCAAATCCCTTCCTCTCCATTCCATTCCATTTAATCCACGATAATCCATTCCATTCCTCTCCAATCCATTTTCTTCCATTCTTCTCCATTGCATTCCATTCCATTCCATTCCTCTCCATTCCATTACACTCCATTCCCTTTCATTCCAGTCAATTATTATCCATTGCTCTCTATTCTTTTACTCTACATTCCTCTCGATTCCATTCCATTCCACTCCATTCCAATCCTCTCCATTCCATTGATTTCCATTCCTCTCTATTCTGTTCCTCCCAATTCCAGTCGATTCCTCTTCCTTCCGTTCTTCTGCATTCCTATCCTCTCTATTCCATTACACTACATTCCTCTCCATTCGATTTCTCTTCATTCCGTTCCTTTTCATTCCTCTCCATTCTATTCCATTCCATTTCATTTCTCTCCATTCCATTGACCTCCATTCCCGTCCTTTGCATTCAAGTATAATTCATTCTTCTCTTGTTCATTCTTCTCCATTCCATTCCATTCACTCCATTCCAGTCCTCTCATTACCTCTCCATTTCATTCCATTCCATTTCATTTTCC
>NW_007178822.1:0-953 GCF_000164805.1 Carlito syrichta
ACCTAGGTAGGTTGTGTGATGTCAGAAAGTCCTCTATTTCCTTATGGTTTTCAAGTTTGGGAAACAATATTCTTTTTCCAACACTAACACTGAGAAGTTTATCCAAAGTCTTTGTGGGCTTCCATTCCCTCATCCAATCAATGAGCATCTGGTTTTCATTGTCTCTGGAGCTACTTCTGATATGTGTTCTTTGGGTTTATAAAACCATGAAACTGTTTACAGTGAACATCTCTATAGGTTGTAAAATGCTGGAGCACATGATTAACTTATTACTTTTTATGTATTTACTTATTTTGGGGTTGGTATCTCACTCTGTCGTCCAAACTGGAGTGCAGTGGCACACTCACTTGCAACCTTGACCTGCTGGGGCAGGCGATTCCTCCACCTCAGCTTTCCAAGTAGCTGGAACTATAGGCACGTGCTACCACACCTGACTAATTTATTACTTTTTATAAACTGTATTGAGTTATAATTGATTTACAAAAGTGTGCACATAACATATACCATTTGATGAGTTTGGACTTATGCCTACACCTGTGAACTGTTACCACAGTTGAGATAGTAAATATATCTGTCACCTCTATACAAACAATCTTTGTGTTCTTCTGTGTTGTTTTGTTTTGTTTGTTTTTTGATAATAAGAACACTTCATGTGAAATTTATCCTCTTGGAGGATTCTTCATTGCACAATCCCATATTGTTAACTATTGGTATTATATTGTACAGCAGATCTCTAGCATTTAGTCATCTATTATAAACAAAATTTATACACTTTTACGTCCCCTTCTCCTTCCAGTTCCTGACAACCATCTTCTTATTTTCTGTTTCTATGAGTTTGACTGTTTTAGATACTTCATTTAAGTAGAATCATGTAGTATTTCTCTTTCTGTACCTGGCTTATTTTACTTAGCATAATGTCCTTTAAGATCATCCTTATATTAGCAAATAGTAAT
>NW_007178823.1:0-515 GCF_000164805.1 Carlito syrichta
AGTTTTAAAAGACACCAGGATGAGGAGACATTTTAAAAGTTAGTGTAAGAATGTTAGGTATGGGCCGGGCTCAGTGATTCAGCCTGTAATCCCAGTACTTTGGGAGGTTGAAGCGAGTGGATTGCCTGAGCCCGCGGGTTTGAGACCAGCCTGGGCAACTTAGTGAGACCTTGTCTCTACAATAAATAAAAACTTAGCCGGGCATGGTAGTGCACGCCTGTAGTTTTGGCTACTTGGAAGACTGAGGCGGAAAGATTGCCAGAACCCAGCAGGTTGATGCTGGGATGGCCGTGAGCGTGCCACCCACTGCACTTCAGCCTAGGTGACAGAGTGAGAGTCCAACTCAAAAAAAAAAAAGAACGTTAGGCATGACTACATACTACTGAATGCTAGGCAATTGTCTTTTACTTGTTTTTGTTTGGGGCATAAGGTATGGAGTTTACCTCACTTGAGAGTCAGAAGTTATAGTCTGAGATAGGAGACACTGTATTGGGTCTGTTCTTCCATGACTTGAA
>NW_007178824.1:0-834 GCF_000164805.1 Carlito syrichta
CTCGAACCCGCGGGCTCAGGCAAATCACTCATCTCAGCCTCCCAAAGCGCTGGGATTACAGGCTGAGCCACCAAGCCCGGCTGTTTTTTTTTTTTTCAGACATACTAGACTACCCTAATAAAATACAGTGTAAGCATGACTTTTATATACACTGGAATATAAAAAATATTATATGACTCATTTTATTGCAATATCTGTTTTATTAGTCTGGTTAGGAACTGTACATGTAAATATCTGAGGTATGCCTGTATAGGTAAGACTATAACAGCATAGACTTGCTAGACTGGAAAAATCTTAAAGAACATGTAATTTATTCATTATCTTATTATAAAGGCTTATAACTCTTTGCTTTGGAAAGCAAGGATACTAGCGTCTTTTATTACCAGACATTGAGTGTCCAAGTTTACAAGTTAAGAAAACTGTTCCAATATTTTCCTGTGTCATGTCTCCTAAGATATGGAGGATCTACCATGATAAAGATTCAAGAGTGGCCACTATCATCTATTTAACAGCTCTTTCCTTTCACCATCTCCTTTTCATCTCATCTCTTAGTACCTCCTCTCTTGCTGCAAGGGGACAGACAGGATAGAAAGAAATGTTCCTTAGGACTTTGATTTCTTTGTTCTCCCTGTAATCCTCTTGTATGTTCAGTCTGTGGTCTCTTTAATGCCTTTTTTCCTCCTTTTTCCTAAAACTACTTCTTCACCAAGGCCACCTATATAGGTTGTCAGTCAGTTCTATCAAATTTACATGGAACCTACAAGACAAACACCTTTTTCACTTTTTCAGTAATAGCCTCTTCTTAGCATATACTCGAGGTGTCATGCTGAAAGA
>NW_007178825.1:0-505 GCF_000164805.1 Carlito syrichta
CAAGGGCAGTGATTAGGGTAAGGCATCTGCCTCAGGCACAAAATTTAAGGGAACACCAAAGTACTAAGGAATCAAGATAAGTTACTGTATATTTGAATACAATATCTTTAAAAATCAAAATTAAATGCCAAAAAACAAACTCTATGATGAATAAAATATCCAAATTTTAAATAGAGATTATTGCCAGCTGAGCCATGAGGAGCCTGAGGCCACTGGTTTTATTAGAAAGAAACTCATCAATAATATATTCAAAATCCACTTTGTTGCTAACTTCATTTTCAGTGGAGAGAATTGCCACATTTGACAATTTCTCCTGTCCAAGGGATGATCTTTGATAATTTTTATTTCACTTAAGCTGATGTAAAGTGATAATAAATTAGCTTTTGGTATAAGTAAAATATTTAAACTTAAAATGGTATTATGAATTTTAACACACTTACTTTTGTATTTTTCTTTTTTTTGAGTTGGAGTCTCACTCAGTCGCCCAGACTGGCGTGCAGTGGCC
>NW_007178826.1:0-951 GCF_000164805.1 Carlito syrichta
TAACTAGCTACCTACATACATAGCTTGCTTGCTTTCAAGCTGTCTTATCTACCTAACTACCTAGATATCCTGCTGGCCAGTAAGCTGTGTTAAGTATGTGACTTAACTAGCTAGACAGCTGGATAGCCAGCTGACTTAAATCTAGCTATCCTGCTTGGCAGCTGGCTCTCCAACTGCCTTAACTAACAGACTTAACTAGCTACCCAGATGACTTAAACAGTTGACTTAACTAGCTAGCTAACTAGCAATCCAACTGACTTAACTAACTAATTCAACTTGCTAGCTACCTAGCTAGCTATCATATAGCTAGTGACAGCTAGCTGACTTAGCTAGCTAGCTAGCTGACATATCATGCTGGCTTAACTAGCTAGCTGCCTAGCTACCAAGCTGACTTAACTAGCTGAAATAACTAGCGAGCCAGATGGCTACACATCCATTGTAACAAGCTTTTTAACTAGATAGCCAGCTGGCGAGACAACTGACTTAATGAGCTGCCTTAACTAGCTAACCAGCTGATTAGCCAGGTGACTAAACTACCTGACTTAACTAGCTGGCCAGCTGTCTAGCCAGGTTACTTCATTTCCTACCTAACCAGCTATCTAGTAGCCTAGCCAGCTGACTTAACTAGTTGACTTAATGAAGTAGCTAGCTGGATAGCCAGAAGACTTAACAAGCTAACTATCTAGCTAGACAGCTATATAACCAGCTGACTTAACTAGCTGGCATAACGAGATAGATTGATGGCTAGCCAGCTGACTTAACTAAGTACCTACCTACATTTTCCACTGACTTACCAGCTGATTTAACTACATCACTACCTAGCTAAACATCTAGCCAGCGAGCTGACTTAAATACGTGTTTTAACTTGCTAGCCAGCTAGCTATCCAGCGGACTTAACTAGCTAACTGTCATGCGAGACAGCTGGTTTACCAGCTGATTTAACAAACTGAC
>NW_007178827.1:0-600 GCF_000164805.1 Carlito syrichta
AACATTTACAAGACCATAAATGTAATTAAAAACATCAACAGATGTAAAAACAAGAACCACTTGATTATCTCATTAGATGCAGAAAATGCTTTTGATACATTCCAGCATCCCTCCTTGATGAAAAGCCTCAAACACCTAGGAATAGAAGGAACATACCTCAAAATGGTAAGGGACATCTAAAATAAACCCGCAGCTAACTTATTGATAAATGAAATAGAAACAGGACACATTTCCCTTGAAAATTGAAGCAAGACAAGGCTGCACATTCTCATCCCTCTTGTTCAACATTGTGTCGAAGGTCCTAACTCAGGCAATTAGACAAGAAAAGAAAATCAGGTGTATCCAAATAGGAAAAGAAGTAATCAATTTTCGCTCTTTGCTGATGATAAGATCCTATACCTTAAAAATCCAAGAATCTGTAAAAAAACGTGATTACACTGGTAAAGGACTTTGGCAAAATATCAGGGTACAAAATAAACGTGAAAAGACAATTGCATACCTAAACACCAACAACAAGCAGGCAAAGACCCAAATAAAAATCACAATCCCATTCACAATAGCCACAAAAAAATGAAATACTTTGACATCTTCCTCACCAGA
>NW_007178828.1:0-794 GCF_000164805.1 Carlito syrichta
GTGAGTTCATCTCCCTGTATGGGCCACCATATGTTAAGTCTGTGTGCCCATGTCACAGGGAGGATGCAAAGAATTGCACAAGGGTATGATTAGAAAAAGTGTATATAGAAGATAAATTAGAAAAAAAATGGTTCAACTCCTCAAGATTAAAGAAGAAGCCAAACACTGCAAAAGCATCTGACATTGAATGATTGAAACTGAGTGTTTATAAGGCTTCCAATAGAAGACTGAAAACAGGAGCATTTCTGTGAAATGTAACAGTGGGAATAGTTATTGTCATGGTATTTAGCTGTTCAAGATGGCAGCAGCCAAATAGTCAAATATGTAGGGGGGAGAGTAGTGCAAGGCCTGAAAAATAAAGTTAAGATACAAATGTTAAGTTTTAAACATCCTTGGATTTAGGGAACAAACAGGAATTTAGCTTGGAGTGTGTTGTCTATGGGAAAATTGTAGGAGGGTTGAAGTCATCCTACTTGTTCATTTCTTTTCTCTCAGTGTCCAAATGGTTTGTTTTGTCATGCAAGATAGCTAGAAACTCATCCTTTGAGTAAGATGTTAATTACAAAATCTTAAGGTCCACTCCTGGGGGGAGGTTACATTTTACTAGTTTTACTCATTGGTGACTTTAAATAGTGGAGTGAATGATACTTACTTCAGAGCAAAGGAGTTAGCAGAACCAATTGCATAATAACATATTATTTACTAAAATATACCACTAATTGGTAGTCATAACAAAACAAAAGTGTGAGCCCATGCCCAGCAGCCTGTCCTCAATGACTGAGGTAATGCCATTT
>NW_007178829.1:0-910 GCF_000164805.1 Carlito syrichta
TCTGTGCAAGACAGCTGTCAGGATTCATCTAAATTCAGTGGACATATTTTACTTCATTCATACACAACCCTAACAGAATTAATATCAAGAATCTTAGAGCATTACCACAATATTAGTGCCATTTTCATTATCTCCTCTTGGCTTTTTTAAGTACCAAAATTTCATAATTTCTAAATAAAGTCTTTATATTGTCTTTTTTGACTTATACTAAACTTTAAATGACAAAGATTCACCTAATGTAAGAGAAAAGTGTGATTCAGAGGGATTCTTGTTCAGCACTGAGGACAGGAGACAGCAGGGCCAGTCATGAACAAGAAACTGCATTTTGCTTCAAGTTATCCCACATTTGTGTGACTCATGCATTTGTTAATTAGCTAGATTTAACCGCTTCACAAAATACTTATACTTCAAAAAACCATATTATACATAACAATTACATATAATTATTTGTCAATTTTAAAATGAATAAATTTGAAAAAAGATAATTACTTTTGACTTAAAATAAAAAGATGCCCCACATTTGCAATGACTATCAACACTACAGCTATGCAAGAAATGTGAGACTGGGAACTTGCAATCTTTCTTGAGCAGTGGAGTTCCCTGAAGATATGTGAGAGGTGTGGCAACTCCTTATAATTGGTTTAGATTTCTAAATATAATTCTTTGTGACTGATATAGTGCTAATGCCATTAAGATTCTCATTATGACAATAATATTATTACAGCTAGCCCACGTGGGCAAAACTGATTTCTTCCTTAACCTGAATTTTTTTGAATTCCTTGGAAGACGATCATTATTGCTGCTTCCTTGGGAATGACTACTTTTGCCATTTTCTTCTGGATCATTGATGTGAGTATATGAACATTTCATACAGGTACAGTTATAGTCATATATAAGAAGAAACTTCTAC
>NW_007178830.1:0-749 GCF_000164805.1 Carlito syrichta
TACTTCAAAAAACCATATTATACATAACAATTACATATAATTATTTGTCAATTTTAAAATGAATAAATTTGAAAAAAGATAATTACTTTTGACTTAAAATAAAAAGATGCCCCACATTTGCAATGACTATCAACACTACAGCTATGCAAGAAATGTGAGACTGGGAACTTGCAATCTTTCTTGAGCAGTGGAGTTCCCTGAAGATATGTGAGAGGTGTGGCAACTCCTTATAATTGGTTTAGATTTCTAAATATAATTCTTTGTGACTGATATAGTGCTAATGCCATTAAGATTCTCATTATGACAATAATATTATTACAGCTAGCCCACGTGGGCAAAACTGATTTCTTCCTTAACCTGAATTTTTTTGAATTCCTTGGAAGACGATCATTATTGCTGCTTCCTTGGGAATGACTACTTTTGCCATTTTCTTCTGGATCATTGATGTGAGTATATGAACATTTCATACAGGTACAGTTATAGTCATATATAAGAAGAAACTTCTACAATCACTGGACCTTTTATGCAATTTCACTGATATAATTTCTTTTTTAGCCCTGAAACCCACAATTTCTGTATTAGCCATTTTCCTGTCATTTTGTGAGAAATATTTTAAAACTTCTTTTGAGATGAGATTTTGGGCACTTGTGTTCTTTAGAAGTATGTTGTTTAACCTTCAGATGTTTTGTAGTTTTCCCACTATCTTTGTGTTTTTTAGTTCCAGATTTCATGGTCCCATAACATGCTTC
>NW_007178831.1:0-825 GCF_000164805.1 Carlito syrichta
TTTAAAACTTCTTTTGAGATGAGATTTGGGCACTTGTGTTCTTTAGAAGTATGTTGTTTAACCTTCAGATGTTTGTAGTTTTCCCACTATCTTTGTGTTTTTTAGTTCCAGATTTCATGGTCCCATAACATGCTTCCTGTGACATGTTTTCTTTACTATTTATTAAGGTGTCTTTTGTAGCCTAGAATGAGGCCTATCTTGCTGAATACTAGATGTAAGATGGGTAAGAATGAGTAATCTGCTATTGAAGGTTGAAGATGAAGATGGAAAGAGTTTCAGTTGATTGACCACTTCAGGTTAGCTATATCCTTATTGATTTTCCATCTGCTGAATCTGTCAATGACTTAAGAGGGGTTTTGAAATTTTCAGCTATAATTTGGATTCTTATGTTTCTTCCAGTGGTTATACCAGTTTTGACCTCATGTGTTTGAAGCTCTGTTGTTAGGTTCTTGCTCATAAGGGATTGTCATGAGTTCTTGGATAATCAACCACATCATTTCTATTGATTCCAGGTACTTTTCCATTCTCTGTAATGTGTTTTGTGTGAAATTAAAATAGCCATTTCAGCTGTTTGAAATAGTGTTAGCAGTGTATTTTCTCTCCGTTTACGATTAATATACCTGTGTCTTTATGTTAAAAGCAGAATTTTTGTAGACATAACATTGTTGGGAGGTCAGGTTTCAAGATGGCAATGGCATAAGTGGATTTGTGAGACTCTCTAAACGTAAGTTCCCAAAAAGACTCTTACTTTCTTCCCACAGCCCCCTGCCCACCACCAGCCCCACTGGTATAAGGCCCAGTGACCTTCGATCCCACACAGAGCCA
>NW_007178832.1:0-358 GCF_000164805.1 Carlito syrichta
AAAGGAATGGAATGGAGAGGATTAGAATGGGTAGGAGTGGAATGGAGAGAAATGGAAAGGCTTGTAGAGGAATGGAATGGAATGAATAGATTGGAATGGAATGGAGAGTATTGGAATGGAGAAGAATTGAATGGAATGGAGTGGAATGGAATGGAATAGAGAGCAAAGTAATGGATTCGAATGGAATGGAATGGAGAGGAATGGAATGTAGACGATTGGAATGCATTAGAACGGAGAGGAATGGATTACACTTGAATGGAATGGAATGGAATGGAGAGAAATGGATTAGAATGGAATGGAATGGTTGGAATGGAGAGTAATTGAGAGGAATTGAAATGGTTTGGAATAGAGTTGAATG
>NW_007178833.1:0-337 GCF_000164805.1 Carlito syrichta
TCTCCATTCGTTTCCATTTCATAACTCTCCATTCCACTCCATTCCTCTCCATTCCATTCCATTTCTCTCCTTTCCAATCCATTCCGTTCCATTCCTTCCCATTTCTCTCCATTCCATTGTTTTACATTCCATTCGATTCCATTCCTTTCCATTCCATTTCTCTCCATTACATTCGGTTCCACTCCATTCCATTTCATTCCATTCCATTCCATTCCATTCAAGTATTTTCCTTTGCTCTGCAAAACAATGCATTCAAATTCTCTCCTTTCCATTTCTCTCCATTCCATTCCATTTCATTTGTCTCCAATCCACTCAATTCCTCTCCATTCCATTCCAT
>NW_007178834.1:0-347 GCF_000164805.1 Carlito syrichta
CCATTCCATTCCATTCCATTCAAGTATTTTCCTTTGCTCTGCAAAACAATGCATTCAAATCCTCTCCTTTCCATTTCTCTCCATTCCATTCCATTTCATTTGTCTCCAATCCACTCAATTCCTCTCCATTCCATTCCATTCCTCTCCTTTCCATTCCATTCCGTTCAATTCCATTACATTCCTCTGCATTGCTTTCCATTCTATTCCACTCCATTCCATTCTTTTTCATTCCATTAAATTCCATTCCTTTCCATTCCATTCCATTTCTCTCCATTCCATTCTATTCGTCTCCAATCCATTCCTTTCCATTCCATTTCATTCCATTCCTCTCTGTTCAATTCCATTCC
>NW_007178835.1:0-560 GCF_000164805.1 Carlito syrichta
TCTGCACTTACAGGTCACCTGAATCAAGCAATTTAGTACCAATATACCTTTTGATTCTGGTTAATATGATTGTGGTCGTAGATGGTCCCAGGAAACAAAAGGATTTCTAAGGCCAAATCCTTGATTACAACTAACAAGAGTACCAGAAAGAACCTGAGGATCTGTAATTACAGATTTAGCGCATGCACGGAACAAGTAGCTTTGAAAATGTAGGGATACAGAGGCACAGATTGCTGATTAAACCTTATCAAGAGTCCATGCACATTCCGGAAAATGAGAATTCCTAGAATGGGATTTCCTTTTAATTCTCAGTAAGATGCCCTGACTTTTCCTTTCAATTTGGATTCCAAATGCAGTATATCAAAAGACAGATGTCCAGAAGTTTCCTCGGTTCGTGGATTCCATGATTCCTCGTTACAATTAAAAATACATAGCAAACATTTGGCAAGTGCAAAACACTTGGCCATTCTCAAAATAAAAGGAGGCAAGGAAGGGGAAATATTACAGGGTTCACCTTAAGACCAGAGTTACATCAAAATATGGCAAGAAGATTCTTTTTG
>NW_007178836.1:0-450 GCF_000164805.1 Carlito syrichta
CCCACAGTTGTCCTAGTGATTAGACTTTCTATGTGATGAGTGTCACAGTGAGAAAACATCTTTCACAATGAGTGTGCACGTTACTAGGCCTCATCTGTGGTTTGTGCCTCAGTAACAGGCCCTCATCTGTAATGTATGCAACAGTGGCTGGAATTACTCTGTGATGGGTAACCCAGTGACTGTCTCTTTTCTGTGATGTGATCCCCAATGACTGACTCTTCTCTGTTATGTATGCCCTAGTGACAGGCTCTTTTTTTTTGATGGTTGTCCCAAAGACTGACTATTCTCTCTGTTGGGTGCCTCAAATGAGTATAACATTCTTCTATGATGGATACCCTAGTAATTGGCACTCCTCTGTAATATGTGTCCAGTGACATGCACTCTTCTGTGATGGGTCACCCTATGTCTTTCCCTCCTTTTTTATGTGTGCCTCAGTGACTGACTCTCCTA
>NW_007178837.1:0-1084 GCF_000164805.1 Carlito syrichta
AAAAGCTGACTTACTAGCTGACTTAGGTAGCTGACTTAACTATTCAGATAGATGACTTAACTGGCTGACTTAACTAGTTAGTTAGCTGACTTAACTACCTAAATTAAATAGTTAGCTAACTATTTAACTAGTTGAATAACTAGCTGATTTAATAGTTAGCTAACTAGTTAGGTAGCAGACTTAAGTAGCTGACTTAAATAGTTAACTATCTAGTGAGCTAGCTGGCTTAGCTAGGTAGCTAGTTAGGTAGCTGACTTAGGTAACTGACTTAACTAGTTGGATAACAAGATAGCTAGCTGACTGAATGAGTTGTTTAATGAGTTAGGTAACTGTTTAAACTCGCTGGTAAACGAGTTAACTAGCTGTCTTAACTAGTTGGTTAATGAATTAGCAAGGTGACTTTAATTTTTGGTTGAGTAGGTGTACTACTTAGCTGGTTTAACACGTTGGTTGACTACTCAGCCGACTTGTTAGCTGGCTTAACAAGTCGGCCGAGTAGTCGGCTGACTAGTTAGCTGGGTTAACTAGTTGACTAACGAGTTGGTGCACTAGTTAGCATGTTTAACTTGTTGCCTTCTTGTTTGCTGACCAAACTAGACTGCAGACTATTTGGCCGACTAGTTAGCTGACCTAAATTGTCATCCAACTTGTTAGCTGAGATAACTTGTCCACTTACAAGTTGGTCGACTAGTCAGCCAATTGGTTAGCTGACTAATATCGTTGGCCGGCTGGTTGGCAGACCATTTAGCTGGCTTAACTAGTCAGCCTGCGAGTGAGCCAACAGGTGAATTGACTTATCTAGTCGTCCTGCCCATGAGCCGACTGGTCAGCTGACTTAACTAATAGTCTGGTGAGTGAGCTTACTGGTCAGCAGAATTTAGTCATCTCGTGAGTGAGCAGACTGGTCAGAAGAATTGACAAGTCGGCTGGCGAATGAGCTGACCGGTCAGCCATCTTAACTAATTGGCCGGCGAGTCAGCCGATGGGTGAACTGCCTTAACTATTCGGTCAGTGACGGAGCCCACTTGTGAGCTAACTTATCTAGTCGGCTGGTGAGCAAGGCAACTAGTTAGCTGTACTGTTG
>NW_007178838.1:0-486 GCF_000164805.1 Carlito syrichta
CAATTATGTTACCCAAATCATCATGGCACAAAGGAATTCTGTTAGAAATGGCCACCATGTGTTACAGTTCTTTACTTATACGAGTCATCTCAATGATACAGAAATGTGTTTTTTAATTCCATTATTCAAGTGATTAATTTAAGGCTCAGATAATTTAAGAAATTCAACTAAAAGTGCTTACTACTGGATTAGAACCCAAACCGTTTTGATTCTGATGCATGACTTTACCAACACCATATTGCCTATTCATTAGCCTTAAAAAAAAAAATAGCTTGACCAAAAAAGTCTATAAACAACCTTCCTTCCTATGAACTTATGTTGAAGAAGACATCATCCACCATTACAAGTTGGGCCTCATTACCAGGACGCAGTGGTTTATGGTCTTTGTCAAAAATGAGTGGGTTGAAGGACCATGCTTTTATTTCCAAATGATTTGTCCTATTCCATAGGTCTCTATGCCTACTCCTGTACCAATACCATGTTGTC
>NW_007178839.1:0-552 GCF_000164805.1 Carlito syrichta
AGAATATAGAGGAATGGAATGGAATGGGGAGGACTGAAATGGAATGGAATGGAGAGGAATCAAATGAACTGGAATGTAATGGAAAGCAATAGAAAGGAATAGAATGGAGACGAATGGAATGGAGAGGAATGGAATGGAGAAGAATTGTATGGAATGGAGTGGAATGGATTAGAATGGAAGGGGATGGAATGGAATACAAAGGAATGGAATGGAATGGAATTGATGGAATGGAGAGGAATGGGATGGAATGGAATCGGATTGAGAGGAAAGGAATGGAAAGGAATGGAATGGATGGTATGAATAGAATGGAGATGAATTGTATGGAATGGAATGGAGTGGAGAGGAATGGAATAGAATGGAGAGGAATGGTATAGATTGGAATGGAATGGAATGGAAAGGAATGGAATGAAATAGAATGCAATGGAATGGAATGGAAGGGAGATGAATGGAATGGAATGGAATAAAGTGGAATGGAATGGAGTGGAAAGGAATGGAATGGAATGGAATGGAATGAAGTGGAATGGACTGGAAAGGAATGGAATGGAATGGATT
>NW_007178840.1:0-761 GCF_000164805.1 Carlito syrichta
TCAACCTGTCAACAAACTAGTCGGCTTGCTTGCCAGTCAAAAGTTCAAGTAAATCGTCAGCTTACTTGCAGGCCAACAGGACAGCTAACTAGTTGGTTTGCACACCAGCCAACTAGTTAATTCAGCATGGCAATGGCTCTCTCGTTGGCTGACTAGTTAAGGCATCTCACCCATCAGCCCACTCTACGGCCAACTAGTTATCTCTGGTCACCGGTCTGCTCACTCACAGGCTGACTAGTTAAGTCTTCTGACCAGTCGGCTCACTCACCAGTCAACTAAATTCAGCTGACCATTCAGCTCACTCACGGCAGTTTAGTTAAGTCAGCTGACCAGTCAGCTCACACGCTGGCTGACTACACATGTCAGCTTACCAGTCAACTCACTCACTGGCCAACTTGTTAAGTCAGCTGACCAATCGGCTTTCTCACCCACCAACTAGTTAAGTCTGCTCATCTGTAGGCTCATGCACTGGCCGACTAGTTAAGTCAGGTAACCTGTCCACTAACTAGCCGTCCAAATAGTAAAGTGAGTTAAACAATCGTCTGAATAGTCGACCAACTTGTCAGCAGACTAGTTAGCACAGCTATCTAGTCAGCTGAATAATTAGGTCAGCTAAATTCTCGGCCAACTAGTCGGCCGATTAGATAGTTAAGCAAACTAGCAGGAAACTAGTTAGCATTGCTAACTTGTTGGCCCACTCGTCAGTCAATTGCTAATCCAGTTAACTAGTCGGTTAACAACTAGTTAGTTGTTAAGCCAGT
>NW_007178841.1:0-829 GCF_000164805.1 Carlito syrichta
TGAATGTTGAACACAGGGGAGGCCTGGGGACAGCAGGAACCCTCCAGGGATCCTGCCTTCCTCCTCAGAGAGCTGGGGGTACAAAGAGCCTGCACAGGCCCTAGCATGCCCTCTGTAGCAGGAGATCAATACCTAAGCACACTTTGCTTCGTCTCTCGTGCTGAGGCAGCCAGAGAATTCAGGATGTAATGGGAAAAGAGCATCCTCTGAGAGATTCCCAGAATCTGGCCAGCAGGGAACCAAACAACTCCTCCTACAGCCAGTCTTGACTGCATGCTTACCCCCTCCTGGCCTCCCTGATCCTGCTGGGCATCATCCTGCGTGTCCCAGGCCAGCAGACACTACGAGTCCCACCCTGGTGCCTCCTGCTTCCCCTAGGTATCCACTGCTCCAGGGCTTCCTATCTCAGGGAATGGCACCCTCTTCATCTAATGCTCATCCATCATCAATGCAACAAGGAGCCTCCAGGCCCTGGCCCCGCCCACCAATTCATCATCTCACCTAAGTGTCCCCTCATAGATGTCAGTGGCAGCCCAGATGGCCATTGTGCTTCATAACACTGACAATTAAACTTGGCCACCAGGGATGATGCGCTGTGTTGTGAAGTCACATGACATCCCATTTAATCCTCACATTACTCCCACGAGGTGGGTGGGGTCACAGTTCCCATTTACCCCTGGGAAGCAGAGGCTCAGAGAGCCGAGAAAGGGAGACACTGGAACATGAATCCTTTTAAAGCCTTTTCTCTATAGTCTGTCCCTTGGACCCTTCCTCATGACACACTCTTCGTCAGACGCTTGGACCTCGGAGATGCTGGTCATGACCCTGA
>NW_007178842.1:0-491 GCF_000164805.1 Carlito syrichta
CAGCAGCCCAGCCATCTAACTTAACTAGCTGACTTAATGAAGTAGCGAGCTGGCTAGCCAGCAGAATTAACTAGCTACCATCCTAGCTAGACAGAGTGATAGCCTACTGACTTAATTAGCTGACATATGTAGATAGCCTGATGGCTAGCCAGCACACTTAACTAGCTACCTACCTACATAGCCCTCTGGCTTGCCAACTGTTTTAACTACCTAACTGCCTAGCTAACATGCTGGCAAACGAGTTGACATAACTATGTGATTTAACAAACTAACCAGCTGGCTAGCCAGCTGATTTAACTAGTTATGTACCCTGCTAGATAGCTGGCTAGCCATCTGACTTTACTAGTTGACTTAATGAGGTATCCAGCTGTCTAACAGGTTGATTTGACTGCCTAGCTACCTAGCTAGTCAACTGGATAGCCAGCTGACTTAACTACCTAGCTACCTACATAGCCTGCCTTTCTTGCCAGCTGATTTAACTACCTATCTAC
>NW_007178843.1:0-443 GCF_000164805.1 Carlito syrichta
AAAGAGGACGAAGGGATTCTATACATTTGAACATCGAGGACTCCCTTCTGCAGAAGCAATCCTTGAAGGAGAGGGTGTGGGTTTATGAGGTGGAGATTCAGGCAGTATAGAGGACTTGGCAGCCAAGTGGGCATAGTCAGGGATGGTAGGTGAAGCTGAGACCTGAAAAGTGTAAGTGTCTGTGGCAGTAGGTCTGTAGTTTCCCTAGTAGGTAAGGAGAATGACGACAATGGATGGGCAGCATTGCAATTTGTGATGACTCTGTTTCATCCTCCAAAGCCCCCCATTTGTCTTCCAAATTTTTTTTCTTCCTTCCACAGCCAATGGTCGTCTCCAAGGTTCCTTCATAGCTCTCTGCAGGGAAGTTGAGTAGACAGCAGAAACTCATCTCTATCTCCCACCAGTGGCAGCAGAGTTGGGAGTAAATGTGGCAGTGGTGACAG
>NW_007178844.1:0-667 GCF_000164805.1 Carlito syrichta
CATGCTACCAGCCATAGAAAATCAGATAGCTTAACCTTCCTTTTAGAGAGTGCCTATGATTATATTGTGTACTCCCAGATAATCACTCTATTAATTAAAATAGAAAGTTAACTGAAATCTAACTGAACACTAACCTTAAAGTTATTTGAAAAATGCCTCACGAAAGAAAGACCTCTTTGTCATTTAAAGTAACTTAGAATCATGGTTGTGAAATCCTTCTTATTTCAGTCCCTGGATTAGTGGGGAATCTTAGGAGGGGTTGCTGTTTTGAAAATCTACCTACCACAGTTCCTCAAGACACTTTATAGTCTCCAAACAATGTAAATATGTGATGTAGACTTCTGAGGGCACCATTTTTGTCCCAGTTCAAATTGCATCTCACTTATTCTAGAGATGCCCTAGTTCGAGCCCAATGTCAATCTCTCTTTTGAATGTTGCCACTTTGACTAATATTTCATTTCTGTGTTTAAAGCTTTAAATATTCAAAAGGCCAATGACTACTTACAGTTCTTAACTCTAGCATTTATTTTTGTATCATGCTGTTCAAAGAACTGGCTGCCTTGACTTTTGGAAATTCTGGGAATGGATGCGGACTGTTTCTTTGATTTTCCTTTGGTCTCTCCACAAAAGCAATAATCACTTGTGTTTTCTGCCCATTGCCTTTTTG
>NW_007178845.1:0-338 GCF_000164805.1 Carlito syrichta
GGTAGCTAGCTGACTTAGCTTGCTGACTTAACTAGCTAGCTAGCTGACATAGCTAGATTATTTAACTAGCTAGCTACCTAGCTAGCCAGCTGACTTAACTTGTTGAAATATCTAGCTAGCCAACTGTCAAGTCATCTGACTTAACAAGCTTTTTAACTAGCAAACGTGCTGACTAGCCAACTGACTTAATGAAGTGACTTAACTATCTAGCCTGCAGGTTAACAAACGACTTAACTAGTAGATTAATGAGCTAGGCAGTTGGCCAACCAGGTGACTATATTAGCAGACTTAACTAGCTGGCCAGTTGACTAGCTTTCTGACTCAATTGCCTAGCTATC
>NW_007178846.1:0-842 GCF_000164805.1 Carlito syrichta
ACTCAACTAGCTAGCTACCTAACTATCCAGCTGGGAATGCAGCTGAATTAACTAGATGACGTAACTAGCCAGACAGCTGGTTAGGCAACTGACTCTACTAGCTTGCTACATATCTAACCAGCTGGCTAGACACCTGAATTAACTATTTGATTTAACCAGTCAGCCAGCTGGCTAGCCAGCTGACTCAACTATCTTACTTAACTAGTTAGCCAGCTGGCTAGACAGCTGACTTAACAAACTCTCTACATATCTAGACAGCTGGCTCTACAGCTGACTTAACTAGCTGACTTCATTAGGTAGCCATCTGGCTAGCCAACTGACTTACCTAGCTCACTACATAGCTAGCCAGCTGACTACCAAACTGATTTAACTAGCTGACATAAATAGCTGGCTTGCTTGCTAGTCAGCTGAATTAACTATCTTGCTATATAGCTAGCCACGTGACTAGCCAGCTGATTTAACTAGTTGACTTAAGCAGCTAGCCAGCTGTCTAGCCAGTTCACTTAATTAGCAATCTACCTAGATACCCAATTGACTAGCCAGCTGACTTAATTAGGTGACTTAAATAGCTATCCTGCAGACTAGACAGCTGATTTGACAATCTTGTTAACTAGCTAGCTAGCTGTTTTGCAAGTTGACTTAACTAGGTGACTTAGCTAACTAGACAGCTGGCTAGCAGGCTGACCTAAATGACTAGCTACCTAGCTAGCTGGATGGATACCCAACTGACTTAACTAGCTAGCTACCTATGTAGCCCGCTGGCTTGTCAGCTGACTTACCTTCCTAGCTACCTAGCCAACCAGCTGGTTAGTGAGATGACATAACCAAGTTAGTTAATTAGC
>NW_007178847.1:0-804 GCF_000164805.1 Carlito syrichta
CTCAGCTAGCTAGCTAGTCAGCTAACTAGTTAAGTCAGATATTTAAGTCAGTTAGCTAGCTAATCAGCTAAATTGCTAAGTCAGCTGTTTAATCAGCTGACTAAAAAGTTGGCTAATGAGTTAAGTCAGCTGGTTGAGTCAGCTGGCTGGCTAGTCAGCTAACAAGTTTAGTCAGCGGTTGAGTCCCTGACTGGCTAGCGAGCTAACGAGTTAAGTCAGCTGGTGGAGTCAGTTGGCTGGCTAGTGAGCTAATGAGTTAAGTCGGCTGGTGGAGTCAGCTGGCTGACTCCAGAGCTAATGAGTTAGGTCAGATGTTGACGTCAGTTGGCTGGCTCATCAGCTAATGAGTTAAGTTGGCTGTCAGAGTCAGCTGGCTGGCTCGTCAGCTGACGATTTAAGTCGGCTGGCAGTCAGCTGGCTGGCTAGTTTGCTAATGAGTTAAGTAAGCTGGAGAAGTCAGCTGGTGAGCTCATCAGCTAATAAGTTATGTCAGCTGGCAAAGTCAGCTGACTAGTTCATCAGCTAAAGAGTTAACGCAGCTAGTTAAGTCAGCTAGATAACTAGTCAGCTACCTAGTTAAGTCAACTACTTAAATCAGCTAGCTAACAAGATATGTCAGGTAGCTAACTCAACTAATTATGTCAGCTATCTAACTAGTTAAGTCTGCTAGCTAACTAGTTAGGTCAGCTAAATAAGTCAGTTGGTTAAATCAGTTAGCTAGCTTATTAGCTAACTAGCTAAGTCAGCTGGTTAAATCAGCTAGCTAGCAAGTTAGCTAACTTGCTAGGTTAGCTAGCTAGCTAG
>NW_007178848.1:0-313 GCF_000164805.1 Carlito syrichta
TCATCAGCTAAAGAGTTAACGCAGCTAGTTAAGTCAGCTAGATAACTAGTCAGCTACCTAGTTAAGTCAACTACTTAAATCAGCTAGCTAACAAGATATGTCAGGTAGCTAACTCAACTAATTATGTCAGCTATCTAACTAGTTAAGTCTGCTAGCTAACTAGTTAGGTCAGCTAAACAAGTCAGTTGGTTAAATCAGTTAGCTAGCTTATTAGCTAACTAGCTAAGTCAGCTGCTTAAATCAGCTAGCTAGTAAGTTAGCTAACTTGCTAAGTTAGCTAGCTAGCTAGTTAGCTAACGAGTTAATCAGCTTG
>NW_007178849.1:0-606 GCF_000164805.1 Carlito syrichta
AACTAGTTAAGTCTGCTAGCTAACTAGTTAGGTCAGCTAAATAAGTCAGTTGGTTAAATCAGTTAGCTAGCTTATTAGCTAACTAGCTAAGTCAGCTGGTTAAATCAGCTAGCTAGCAAGTTAGCTAACTTGCTAAGTTAGCTAGCTAGCTAGTTAGCTAACGAGTTAATCAGCTTGTTAAGTCAGCTAGATAGCTAGTTAGCTAATGAGTTAAATCATCTGGTTAAGTCAACTAGCTAGCTAGTTAGCTAAAGAGTCAGCCAGGCTGGGTGGCTCAGCCTGCAATGCTGTGCCTTTGGGAGGAGGAGTTAAGTGGATTGCCTGAGCCCTCAGGTTCAAGACCCACCTGGGCAGCGAGACCTCATCTCTACAATAAATCAAGAAATCAGCCCGGTGTGGTAGTGCATGCCTATAATTCTGGCTACTTGGAAGACTGAGGCAGAAGGATCGCCAGAGCCCAGCAGGTCAAGGCTGCGATGGCCGGGAGCATCCACTGCACTCCATTCTGGGCGACAGAGTTAGAATCCAACTAAAAATAAATAAATAAAAGAGTTAATCAGCTGGTTAACTCAGCTAGGTGGCTAGTTAGCTTACGAGTTAAGTCAG
>NW_007178850.1:0-561 GCF_000164805.1 Carlito syrichta
TACCTAGCTAGGTAGCTTGCTAGTTAACTTAGTTGGCTACACAGCTGGCTAGCTAGTTAAGTCACCTAGTTAATTCAGCTGGCTAGCGAGCTGGCTAGCTGTCTAGCAAGCTAGTTAATTAAGCTGGCTAGCAAGAAGTCCAGCTAGTTAAGTCAGCTGGTTAAGTTAGCTGTCCAGCCAGCTGGTTAGCTAGGTAGCGAGCTAGTTAAATCAGTTGGCTAGCCAGCTGGCTAACTAATTAAGACAGCTAGTTAAGTCAGGTGGCTATCCACCTGGCTAGAGAGGTAGAGCAAGTTAAGTCAGTTGGTTTGCCAACTGGCTAAATAGTTGTCAACTAGTTAAGTCAGCTGACTAGCCAACTGGCTAGTTAGGCAGCAAGCTAGTTAAGTCAGATGGCTAGCCAGCAAGCTAGCTCATAATCAGCTAGTTAATTCAACTGGCTAACGACCTGGCTAGTTAGGTAGCTAGCCAGTTATGTCAACTGGGTAGACAGATGTCTAACTGGTTAAGTCATCTAGTTTAGTCAGATGGCTAGCCAGCTGGCTAGCTAGTTCAGTCAGC
>NW_007178851.1:0-531 GCF_000164805.1 Carlito syrichta
AGTCCAGCTAGTTAAGTCAGCTGGTTAAGTTAGCTGTCCAGCCAGCTGGTTAGCTAGGTAGCGAGCTAGTTAAATCAGTTGGCTAGCCAGCTGGCTAGCTAATTAAGACAGCTAGTTAAGTCAGATGGCTATCCACCTGGCTAGAGAGGTAGAGCAAGTTAAGTCAGCTGGTTTGCCAACTGACTAAATAGTTGTCAACTAGTTAAGTCAGCTGGCTAGCCAACTGGCTAGTTAGGCAGCAAGCTAGTTAAGTCAGATGGCTAGCCAGCCAGCTAGCTCATAATCAGCTAGTTAATTCAACTGGCTAACCACCTGGCTAGTTAGGTAGCTAGCCAGTTATGTCAACTGGGTAGACAGGTGTCTAGCTGGTTAAGTCATCTAGTTTAGTCAGATGGCTAGCCAGCTGGCTAGCTAGTTCAGTCAGCTAGTTAAGTTAGCTGGTTAGCTAGTTAAGTCAGCTAGTTAAACCAGCTAGCTAGCCACCTGGCTAGCTAGTGTTGTCAGCTAGTTAAGTCATCTCACTAGTCAGCT
>NW_007178852.1:0-468 GCF_000164805.1 Carlito syrichta
GTTAAGTCAGCTGGCTATCCAGCTGGCTAGCTAGTCTACTCAGCTAGTTAACTCAGCTTGCTAGCCAACTGGCTAGCTAGGCAGCTAGCTAGTTATTTCAGCTGTCAGGCCAGCTGGCTAGTTAGTTAAGTCACCTAGTTAAGAAGGCTGTGTAGCCAGCTGGCTAGCTAGGTAACTTCCTAGTAAGTCAGCTGGATAGACAGCTGGCTAGATACTTGTCACCTAATTAATTCAGCTGACTAACCAACTGGCTAGCTATGTAGCAAGCTAGTTAACTCAGCTGGCTAGCAAACAGGTCAGCTAGTTAAGTCAGCTGGCTTGCTAGCTGGCTTGCTAGGTAGTAAGCTAGTTAAGTCAGTTGAATAGCCTTCTGGCTAACTAATTAATTCAGCTAGTTAAGTCAACTGACTATCCAGTTGGCTAGAAAGGTAGAGAGCTAGTTAAGTCAGTCAGCTTGCCAGCCAGCTA
>NW_007178853.1:0-465 GCF_000164805.1 Carlito syrichta
CTACGGATTAGTTTCCTATAGACACTTTTAGCAATGTTCAGTATTTTGACCAAACAGGGATCCAAGGTGTTGGCTGCTCCCAGAGAAACACAGGTTATCCAGTTGTTGGAAACAACCAGAAGGGGTACACCAGCATCCACTGAGCTCAACCGAACACAGCACTGGCAACTTCCTTTGGGGAACTCATCATCACTACACTCTCATGACTCACTGCTTGCTAAACTGAGAGCTCTGTGAATGTTATATATATATATCTGTGTTCATAGTTTTAAGCTCAGAGCCTAGCACTAACGGGGCTAGCAGTAGTGGTTATTGATGGCTGCAAACCTCCAATCTTCTCATCTACATTCCTGTCCCAAAGGGATTGTCACAGATGCTCTCCTCTCTCTCACCATGCAGCAAATTCCTTTCTTGAGAGAGGCCCCTATCCTGTACCACACATCCCTATGACTCTCCCCTGTGGGA
>NW_007178854.1:0-759 GCF_000164805.1 Carlito syrichta
CAGAAAGTCCTAGGGGATTCAACGAAAATACACTTTTACAAATGTAAATTGGTTTAAAATATAAGGGGAATGTGATTTCATATTTCCTTCAAATATATGGGGAAACTGTTCTGTAAGGATTGCATATCTGGAACTTTAATTCAAAATAAACTAGCATAAAATACACAGTGTACCATGAAATTGTACACAGGTTTTTAGAAATGAAAAAGATGTATTATATGATGACAGTGGTTTTTTTTTGTACGTTTGGAAGATTTATTCTGAATTCTGTCGTCTGAATAGCACATAGGAACACTGATCCTGAGAGTTTAGTTCTCTAAGGTTCATATACCTCTGGCATCTCAACAAGTTTCAATTTGTAGAGAATAAAAGAGTCCACATTTATGTGAGAACCGTACTGGTTGTCCAAGTGAAAACAAATATACCATGTAATCTAACGTATTAATAGGAAAATAAGTTATAATGGAAGTAGTATATCCTTCTTAAAATGTCAGTCCCTGCAGAATGAACATTTCGATACCCAACCCTGAATTGTTACCATCTTTCAAGTAAAAAAATTCAAAAGTAGAATGAAACAAATAAAGACAGTTGCACCTTTGACAGCTTCTATTTATTTATTTATTTTAATTTTTAAAAACTGTGAGGTACAATTCAGAGTTAGATATACAAACATCGTTTATGCAGGGTCCTGGTTGATGATGGATGTCCCTTCCTCCCTCCCTTAACAATATCCCTCCACTTGCAATCTCACCCCTCCCT
>NW_007178855.1:0-325 GCF_000164805.1 Carlito syrichta
TATGAGAAGTTTCCAATCGTGTATTTTGCCCACTTTTTAAAGGGACTGTTTGTCTTTTTTCTTCTTAGCGTTTGCGTTTCTTGTAGATCTTAGATGTTATGCCTTTTTCAGATACATAGTTGGAGAATAGTTTGTCCCGTTCTGTGGGCTGTGTCCCTACTCTTTTGATGGTTTCTTTTGTTTTGCAGAAGTTTATGAGTTTGGTGTGATCCCAGTTGTCTAACATTCTCCTTAAACTTTGGGCGTTTTAAGATCTGAAAAGGAGTTAGTGTCCGGTTCCAGTTTCCATAAAGGTGCCTCCTGTGTTTTCTCAGCTAGTTGGAAT
>NW_007178856.1:0-598 GCF_000164805.1 Carlito syrichta
GTTGGAGAATAGTTTGTCCCGTTCTGTGGGCTGTGTCCCTACTCTTTTGATGGTTTCTTTTGTTTTGCAGAAGTTTATGAGTTTGGTGTGATCCCAGTTGTCTAACATTCTCCTTAAACTTTGGGCGTTTTAAGATCTGAAAAGGAGTTAGTGTCCGGTTCCAGTTTCCATAAAGGTGCCTCCTGTGTTTTCTCAGCTAGTTGGAATTTGGTGTTTTAGATTTAGATCTTTGACCCATTTAATGTGAATGCGGATGATAACAGTGAGGGGTCCTGTTTCCATCTAGTTCATGTGGTCAGACTGTTCCCAGCACCATTTACTGAATATGTTCTTCATTCCTCAGTGGGTGTTTGAGGTTGTTTCAAAGATGAGTTGGTTGAGAATTAGAGGATTTCATTCTCTGTCCTGACCCATCAACCGATGGACCTATTCTGGTAGGAGGACCAGGCTGTTTTGATTATTGTAAATATATAGTAAATTTGCAAGCTGGAAGAGTGATAGCTCCTGCCTTGTATCTTTGGAAAGGTTTTCTTTTGGGTATTCATGATTGTTTTTGGTTTCCTATGAATCCTTTATTGTAATTTCCAGGTCTGAGAAG
>NW_007178857.1:0-735 GCF_000164805.1 Carlito syrichta
CAGTTTCCATAAAGGTGCCTCCTGTGTTTTCTCAGCTAGTTGGAATTTGGTGTTTTAGATTTAGATCTTTGACCCATTTAATGTGAATGCGGATGATAACAGTGAGGGGTCCTGTTTCCATCTAGTTCATGTGGTCAGACTGTTCCCAGCACCATTTACTGAATATGTTCTTCATTCCTCAGTGGGTGTTTGAGGTTGTTTCAAAGATGAGTTGGTTGAGAATTAGAGGATTTCATTCTCTGTCCTGACCCATCAACCGATGGACCTATTCTGGTAGGAGGACCAGGCTGTTTTGATTATTGTAAATATATAGTAAATTTGCAAGCTGGAAGAGTGATAGCTCCTGCCTTGTATCTTTGGAAAGGTTTTCTTTTGGGTATTCATGATTGTTTTTGGTTTCCTATGAATCCTTTATTGTAATTTCCAGGTCTGAGAAGAATGATGTTAAGGTAATGGCTATGTGAGTGAATCTGTAGATTGCCTAAAAGGCTAATTTTAATTGAAGAAGTGTAAGCAAAGTCAGGGAAACAAGCATGTCAGATTGTCATTGATGACATCAGCCTCAGAATTTTGACATCATAATGGGAGGGACCTTGACTACTGAGCAATCCTTAGTTTTCCAGGACTTAGTACTGTAGTCTGGCAAATGCGCTAGACAAGGTGGATTTTCATTCCTGAGAATGAAGGAAACGAGCTTTTCACACCAATCCACAAACTTCTCCAGGTTTACGTGGC
>NW_007178858.1:0-375 GCF_000164805.1 Carlito syrichta
AGGCAGGAGATCTGGCTCACCATGGCCACTTGGCTATCCATTTGCTCTGGGGTGATCAGCTTGAGTTGAGGAGGTTTCTCATCCTCTTCCTTGTCCTTGTGTTTCATCTCCTCATCCTTATTTTCATCCTTGAGCTCGACCTCCTCCCCATCTCCCAATTTATAACCTGGTGAGCAGCCAGAGGGGTCCTCAGGAAACCCAGCAAGGGAGGCAGATAGACTACCTCTGCCCCATGCACAGTATGTAACTCAGAGCTGGCCCCTCCCTCAAGAAGAATGATCAGCTGTTCCAAAGGACTCTTCTAAGCCCCCAGTTTCATGCCGCTAAAAGTGCCCTGGTCTTACTCTCTGTCACCAGAAAGAACCATAAGTTTCA
>NW_007178859.1:0-370 GCF_000164805.1 Carlito syrichta
TCTGGGGTGATCAGCTTGAGTTGAGGAGGTTTCTCATCCTCTTCCTTGTCCTTGTGTTTCATCTCCTCATCCTTATTTTCATCCTTGAGCTCGACCTCCTCCCCATCTCCCAATTTATAACCTGGTGAGCAGCCAGAGGGGTCCTCAGGAAACCCAGCAAGGGAGGCAGATGGACTACCTCTGCCCCATGCACAGTATGTAACCCGGAGCTGGCCCCTCCCTCAAGAAGAGTGATCAGCTGTTCCAAAGGACTCTTCTAAGCCCCCAGTCTCATGCCGCTAAGAGTGCCCTGGTCTCACTCTCTGTCATGAGAAAGAACCATAAGTTTCATCTGGGCCTGTAGCTCCTGGTTCTGCCAGTCGGCAGCTTC
>NW_007178860.1:0-461 GCF_000164805.1 Carlito syrichta
CCTCCTCCCCATCTCCCAATTTATAACCTGGTGAGCAGCCAGAGGGGTCCTCAGGAAACCCAGCAAGGGAGGCAGATGGACTACCTCTGCCCCATGCACAGTATGTAATCCGGAGCTGGCCCCTCCCTCAAGAAGAGTGATCAGCTGTTCCAAAGGACTCTTCTAAGCCCCCAGTCTCATGCCGCTAAAAATGCCCTGGTCTCACTCTCTGTCACCAGAAAGAACCATAAGTTTCATCTGGGCCTGTAGCTCCTGGTTCTGCCAGTCGGCAGCTTCCTGATATCCCTGTGGGTGGGAGAGGAGTGAGAAGGCCCAGACTGGCCACGTCCGCCCCCTCAGGCTGCCCCCAGCACCTCCCTCACCTGGGTCATAGCAATTCCTGGTGGGTTATCTCAGCCTCAGCCTTGCCTTGGACTTCCTCATGCTCTAGCTGGTCCATGAGCTGGACCTGCAGCAGCCAC
>NW_007178861.1:0-303 GCF_000164805.1 Carlito syrichta
AATTCCTCTCCATTCCATTCCATTTCATTGCATTGCATTTCATTCCATTCCATTCCATTCCTTTGCATTCCATATCTCTCCATTCCATTCCTCTACATTCCATTCCATTTCACATCATTCCATTCCATTTCATTCCATTCCATTCATCTCCATTTCATTCCATTTCTTCCCATTATGTTCCTCTCCATTCTACTCATTCCATTTCATTCCACTATACTCCATTCCATTCCATTCTTTCCCATTCCATTTCATTGCATTCATTCATCTCTATCCCATTCTACTCCATTCCTCTGCATTCCATTC
>NW_007178862.1:0-750 GCF_000164805.1 Carlito syrichta
GGATCCGAGATTCCTGGTTCTTATTTAGTAACACGTGTAGAAACTTTCAAGGGACAAAATGACCCAGATTCCTGTTTTGTTCTAAGCAAAACACCGAGTTGTTTACTGTTGTCCTGGATGTCCAGACTCTTGTATGCCAATAGTAAGATGAAAGAATATTCCTGCGGGCGTTGAATGTAAGACTCCTGGTTCCATCCCAAAAGTACCTCCTAAATAATGTGAACAACTCAACCCTAAGTCCTAATTTCGAACAGCTAGACCACCAGAAGTTTCTGGAGTACGAGGTAACACTGAAGTCAGCACTTAAATACAAAAAATGCGAGATGATTACATGTGTCCTGGCATCTGGCCTCAGAGGTTCCGAGTGTCTAAATCTACTTTTAGTGCCAGATTCGCGTTCGCAATTATCAAGAGTACCAGAATGTTGCTGGAGTTCTGGAAAGAATGTTTCATAATATCAACATGGGAAACAGCTCTAAAACATGAGGGTATTCGAAGTCTGTATTAATGTTTAGGCCTTAGGAAGACGTCCTGTAGATTTTCGGGACTGAGGACTCATGTAAGCCAGAATCCTTTTTCATCATTAGCAAGAGTCTGTGCAGTTTCCTGTATATGAGGACTCCCATTATCCAGAATGCTGCTTCTTTCTCAGCACGACACTGAGACATTTCCAGGAGATGAAGAATTCAAGATGTTTGGATATCAAAAAGCTTCCTGGGGAATTGGAACAAAGATTCCTGCTTCTCTTTA
>NW_007178863.1:0-607 GCF_000164805.1 Carlito syrichta
GGCTAGCCCGCTGACTTAATTGCCTAGCTACCTGTGTAGCCAGCAGCCTAGCCAGCTGATTTAGGTCGCTGAAATAATGAAGTAGCCAGCTGACCAGCCAACGAATTTAACTACCTAGCTACCTGGCTAGACAGCTGGATAGCCAGTTGACTTACCTAGCTGACAAAACTAAATAGTCTGATGGCTAGTCAGCTGACTTAACCAGCTACCTACCTACAAAATGCGCTGGCTTCCCAACTGAATTAACTACCTACCTAACAAGCTAACCTGCTGGGCAGTGTGTTGACTTAACTAAGTTACTTAACTAGGTAGCCAGCTGACTAGCCAACTGACTTAATTAGCTAGCTATTCTACTAGGCAACTGGCAAGCCAGCTGACAACTAACTGACTTAAATAGCTAGCCAGCTGACCTATCTGAATTCCTTAACTAGCTAGCAACATAGCTAGCCAGTTGACAACTAGCTGACTTAACTAGCTAACTACCTAGCTAGCCAGCTGCCTGTAACTGACTTAACTAGGTGACTTAACCAGCAAGTCAGCTAGCTGCCCAGCTGACTTAACTAGCTGACATAAATAGCTGGCCTGTTTGCTACTCAGCTGAATTAAC
>NW_007178864.1:0-4760 GCF_000164805.1 Carlito syrichta
TCCAATAGCTGGATAGCTAGGTAGCAAGCTAGCTAAGTCATCTGGCTATCCAGCTGGCTAGCTGGTTAAGTCAGCTAGTTAAATCAGCTGGCTAGCTAGTTAAGTCAGTTAGTTAAGTCAGCTGGCTAGCCAGCGGCCTAGCACAGTTGCTAGCTAGTTAAGTCATCTGGCTAGCCACTTGGCTAGCAACTTAAGTCACCTAGTTAAGTCGACTTGTTGACCAGCAGGTTAGCTAGGTAGTGAGGTAGTTAAGTCTGCTGGAAAGCCAGCAGTATATGTAGCTATGTAGCTAAGTGAGCTGGCTATCCATCAGCCTATCTAGTTGTGTCAGCTAGTTAAGTCAGGTGGCTATCCAGGTGTCTATCTAGATAGCTAGCTAGTTAATTCTGCTTACTACCCAGCTTGCTACTTCGTTAAGTCAGCTAGTTAAGTCAGCTGGATAGGGTACTGGCTAGTTAGGTAGCTAGGCAAAAAAGTCAGTTGGCTAACCAGGTGGTCAGCTAGTTAAGTTAGCTGACTAACAAGCTGGCTAGTTATTTAAGTCAGCTCATTAAGTCAGTTGTCTAGCCAGCTGGCTAGCTTTTGAAAAAGCTTGTACCATCTAATGGGTAGCTAGCTGGCTTGCTAGTTTTTACAGCTTGTTAAGTCAGCTGGCTAGATACGTATCTAGCTAGTTAAGTCAGCTTGATATGTCAGCTATGTTGCTAGATAAGTCAGGTAGTTAATCAGCTAGGTATATGATAGCTAGCCAGGTAGCTAGCTAGATAAATCAGCTAGTTAAGTCAGCTGGCTAGATAGGTAGCTAGCTAGTTAAATCACCTTTAACTCCGCTGGCTTGCTAGTTAAGTCAGTTAGTTGTCAGCTGGGTAGCCAGCTGCCAAGCAGCATAGCTAGCTTTAAGTCAGCTTGCTAGCCAGCTGACTAGCTAGGTAAGTCACCTAGCTAAGTCAGCTCACTGGCCAGCAGTTTAGAAAGATAGTTAGTTATTTAAGACAGCTGGCAAGCCAGCGGGCTATGTCGGCAGGTAGCTAGTAAAGTCAGCTGGCTAGCCATCTGACATCTAGTTATGACAGCTAGTTAAGTCAGCTGGCTATCCAGCTGTCTAATTAGGTAGCTAGCTAGTTAAGTCTGCTGGCTACTTGGTTATGTCAACTAGTTAAGCAAGCTGGCTAGACTCCTGATTAGCTATGTAGCTAGGAAATTAAGTCATCTGGCTACACAGCTGGGTATCTAGGTAGCTAGCTAGTTATGTCAGATGTCCAGCCAGTTGGCAAGCTATTTATGTCACCCAGTTATGTCAGCTGACCTGCCAGCTATCTACCTAGGTAGCTTGCTAGTTAAGCCAGCTGGCTAGAAGGTAGACTAGCTAGGTAATTAACAGTTAATTCAACTGGATAGCCAGCTGGCTAGCTATGTAGCAAGCTAGTTAATTCAACTGTCTAGAAAGAAAGCCAGCTAGTTAAGACAGCTAGTTTAGTCAGCTCTCTAGCCAGCTCAGTAGTTAGGTAGTGACATAATTACGTCAGTTGTTTAGTCAGCTGGCTGCGTAATTAAGTAAGCTTGTTAAGTCAGTTTGTTATCCAGGTGGCTAGAGAGATAGAGAGCTAGTCACGTCAGCTGGCTAGCCAGCTTGCTAGCTAGGTAGCTAGCTAATTATGTCAGCTTTCTGGCCAGCTGGCTAGCTATTTAAGTCACCTAGTTAAGTCAGCTGAGTAGCCAGCTGGCTAGTTAGTTATCTTTCCAGTTAAGTCAGCTGGCTAGAAAACTGGCTAGCTACATAAGTCACATCGTTAATTCAGTTGGATAGTCAGCTGGCAAGCTATGTAACTAGCTACTTAATTCAACCAGCTAGAAAGCAGTCCACCTAGTTAAGACAGCTAGTTAATTCAGCTGGCTAACAAGCTGACTACCTAGGTTGTGAGCTAGTTAAGTCATTTTGCTAACCAGCTGGCTAGCTAATTAAGTCAGCTAGTTAAGTCAACTGGCTATCCAGGTGGCTAGAAAGCTACAGAGCTAGATAAGTCAGCTAGCTAGCCAGCTGAGTAACTAGTTAAGACAGCTAGTTTAGTCACCTGACTGCAAGCTGCCTAACTCATTAATAAACTAATTAAGTCAGATGGCTAACCATCTGGCTAGCTAGTTAAGTCACCTCCTTATGTCAATTGGTAGCCAGCTAGCTAGCTAGTTAATTCAGATGGCTAGACAGCTGGCTAGCTATTTATTTCAGCTATTTATGTCAGCTGTCTAGTAAGGTCGCTAGCTAGTTAAGTCAGCTAGTTATGTCAGCTAGCTAGCTAGTTAAGTCAGCTAGTTAAGTCAGCCAGGTAGCTAGATATCTGGCAAGGTAGCTAGCTAGATATCTAGCTAGGTAGCTAGCTAGTTATTTCAGCTAGTAAATTCAGTTGGCTAGCTAGGTACTAGCTATTTACGGCAGCTCATTAAATCAGCAGGCTAGCATGTTAAGTCAGCTAGCTAAATGAGCTGGCTAGACAGGTGCTTAGTAGCTAACTGAGTAGCTAGCTAGTTAGTCAGCTGGCCTAGTCAGCTGGGTATCTAGCTAGTTTAGTGAGTCACCTAGTTAAGTCAGCTCACTCGCCAACTGGCTAGCTAGGAAGCTATGTAGTTAAGTCAGTTGGCAAGCCAGTGGGATACGTAGGTAGCTATTTAGTTAAGTCAGCTATGTAGCCACCTGGCTATCTAGAGATGACAGCTAGTTAAGTCAACTGGCTAGCCAGCTGGCTAACCAGTTATATCAGCTAGTTGATTCAGCTGGCTAGCCAGTTGGCTAGCTAGTTAAGTTAGCTAGTTAAGTCAGCTGGCTAGCTACCTGGCTAAGAAGATATTTAGCTAATTTAGTCAGCTGGTTAGCTGACGAGCTAGCTAGATATGAGAGTGAGTTAAGTGAGCTGTCTAGCCAGCTGGCTAGCTAGATGCCTAGGTAGTTAGGCAAGCAGGCTAGCCGTATAGCTGTCTAGTTAAGTCAACTTTTAAGTCAACTGATTAGCCGGCTGACTAACTAGGTGCCTGGCAAGTTAAGCCGGCTGGTTAGCTCACTGCTCAGGTAAGTGTACAGCTAGTTAAGCCAGCTGGCTAGTCGGCTGACCAGCAGGTTAGCTAGCTAGTTAAGCTGGCTGTCTATCACACTGTCCAGCCTGAAGGCTGTCTATTTAATCCTGATGGCTAGCCAGCTGACCAGCCCGCTAGTTAGCTAGCCAGCTGTCTAGCCACCAAGACAGTCAGGTAGCTAGCTATTTAAGCAAGCTGGCAAGCCATGTAGCCAAAAAGGTAGTTAGCTAGTTAAGTCAGCTGGCTAGCCTGCTAGACAGCCAACTAGTTAGTCAGCTAGTTAAGTCATCTAGCTAGCCAACTAGCTTGTGAAGTCAGCTAGCATGTCAGCTAATTATTCAACTAGCTAGTTAAGACAGCTAGCTAGTCAGGTTGCTAGTCAGCTAGCTAGTTAATCAGCTAGCTAACCAGCTAGCTTATAAGTTAAATAGTTAAGTCAGTTAGCCAGCTAACTAGCCAGTTAGCTAGCTTGTTAAGTCAGCTAGCTAAACAGCTAGAGAGATTGTAGTTATATGTGCTAGACAGCCAGCTAGCTAGTCTGCTAGCTAGTTAAATCAGCTAGCAAATCAGCAGGTTACTTAGCTAACTGGTCGGCTAGCAACTCAGCTAGCTGGTCAGCTAACTAGTGGGCTCGCCCGCTTTCAATCAGATCAGCTAACTAGTCAGCTAACTAATCGGTCAAGAATATGGCCGAATAGTTCGGTCAGCAAACTAGCCAGGCAACAAGTTTACCTTGCTGATTAGGGGGCCAACTTGTCAGTCAAGTACTAAACCCAGCTAAATAGTCGGCCGACAAGTCAGCCAACATGTTAAGCCAGCTAACAAGTCGGCCAAGTAGTCAGCCAATGTGTTGCATAAACTAACTGGTCCGCCAACTCGTCAGCCAACAGTTAATTCAAATAGCTAACTAGTTAAACAACTAGTTAATCAGCGAGTTAACTCATTTATCAACTAGTTAAAACAATTTTCTAACTCATTAACCAACTCGTTAAGTCAGCTAGCTTTCTCTTTAGCCAGTTAGGCAAGTCTGCTAGCTAAGTCAGCCAACTAAATAACTAGCTAGCTAAGTCAGCTAGCTCACTAGTTAGGTAACTATTTAAGTCAGTTGCTTAAGTCTGCTACCTAACTAGTTAGCTAATTAGTTAAGTCCGCTCGTTATTCAGCTAGTTATATAGCTAGCTATTTATTTCAGCTAGTTGACAGGTAGCTAACTAGTTAAGTCAGCCAGTTATCTAGCTAAGTAGTTAAGTCAGCTAAATCAGCTAGTTAAGTCAGCTTTCTAATTAATTCAACTGTTTAATACAGCTAGCAACTAGCTAGCTAATGGACTAACTCAGCAAGATGGGTCAGGTAGTTAGCTAGTTAACTAATGGGTTAAGTCAGCTGGTTGAGTTAGCTACCTAGCTAGTTAGCAAACAGATTGAGTCTGCTGGGTGAATAGGCTAGCTAGGTAGTTATTCAACGAGTTTAGTCAGCTGGATGGTAAACTAGCGAGCTAGATAGCTAACGGATTTAGTCAGCTGGTTGAGTCAACTAGCCAGTTCATTATCTAACGAGTTGTCAGATGATTAAGTCACCTAGCTAGCACGTTAGATAATGATTAAGCTAACTAGTTACATAGTTGGTTAAGTCAGTTAGCTAGCAAGTCAGCTAACTATTTAAGTCAGCATGTTAGCTGGTAGGTAGCTAGTTAG
>NW_007178865.1:0-995 GCF_000164805.1 Carlito syrichta
AACTCTTTCTTTGTCTAAGATAAAACAAAAGGCAGATAAAAATTAGGAGAATTTCATATCTAAAATAACCATCACCATCAAACGTGTAATTACTAACAAAGAGGCAGCAAAAATTTTAGTAAAACAATTGACTGTTAAAAATGCTAATAACATTTGTTAGGCTTTAATGTCTGATAAAAAGGACCGGCAATATAATTGATTATATCAGACAATGCTAATGATAATTATGATGATTAAAAACCCTTCCTTCTTGCCACCCTTGCTGAACCTCTCTCTAAAGTTTTCCTTAAAAGTTAAGACTACTGAAATAAAACCTGAACTAAGTCACACTTTTCTTTTACTTATAGAAATGTAGAAAGCTCAAGTAATAATAAACAAATGTATATGAGTAAAGTATAAGTGATATAAGTAATATAAGTTGTATATAAGCAATATATATAAGTAATATAAGCTATGTATATAAAGAATATATATGTAATATAAATAATATAAGTCAAAAATAAGTAATATGTAAATAATATAAGTAATATAAGTAAAATAAATACTATAAGCAATATAAGCAGTATATATAGCAATATAAGCAATATATATAAGCAATATAAATAATATATAAGTAATAAATAATAGAAGTAATACATAAACAATATATAAATAATTTTTATATGTAAAAGTATATAAGTAAACAGAATATCTCATTGCAGTCTTGCTTTAACTGTGGTCAAGTCAGACACATTAGCAGAGATTGATTAAGCAAGATATAGCTAAATTACATGGCACACTGTCACCATTTACTGGGTCTACTCAACTAAAACCTTTGAGTTCCAACTGCCAAAAAGGCTTTCATTAAGCTAGAGAATGCCGATCTAAATTTCATAAAAATGGTAATACTTTAAATCAACAACGAGCCACCCTTGGGAGTACCGGACTGAACTTGTGTTCCTCCACCACAACAATATTAACTCCGACCATTCTGGTAACACCAATTCCTGTGGGAG
>NW_007178866.1:0-327 GCF_000164805.1 Carlito syrichta
CCATTCCATTCCATTCCATGTCACTCCGTTCCATTCTGTTCCATTCTGTTCCACCCAAGTCTATTCAATTCCTCTCCATTCCACTCCATTCCATTCCTCTCCATTCCATTCCATTCCAGTCCATCGCATTACATTCCTCTCCACTCCATTCCATTAAATTCCTCACCATTCCATTCCATTCCATTCCATGCCACTCCGTTCCATTCTATTCCACCCAAGTCTATTCGATTCCTCTCCATTCCACTCCATTCTATTTCTCACCATTCTATTCTCTTCCATTCTATTTCATTCCTCTCCATTCTATTCAATTCCATTCCATTCCATTCC
>NW_007178867.1:0-1008 GCF_000164805.1 Carlito syrichta
TATGTTGGCTCCCAACATCTCCCCCTTTTTTATTAAATCAGAACATTAAAACATCTTGGCTTCTGTCTTAGGTTGTTCTCGCTTCACCATAGTTGTTACCCGTCATGGGCTCGTTCCCCTTCTTCGCGAGGAATGCCTGTCTTAGGTTCATACTAGGTGGCTGGAATCTAACCCGTCATTGAATACCAAGATCCTCATTATCAGAGGGGGCATAGGGAGGACGAAAAATAGTAAGTTGCTGGTATAGATGATACAAAGTAGTAGCAATATGAAATAGGTAACCAGATTATAGGTAGCATTATCTTTTAGCTTTATTGCTGAGCACTGCCAGATAAATATTATCTGAATTACGTTGCACGGCTTTTCTTAAGCGTTGAATAATGGCTGGAAAAACAAACAGCAGAAAAAGAACAATCATACCAATAGCAATGAAGTTATAGATCAGATTCCAAATAGAATGAGAAGCCACAAATTGAGAAAGAGAAGTAGTAAATCTAGAAGCCAGTTGAGAAAATGAAAGTGTAGTCAAGTGTGCCTGAGAGATAGCAGAAATTCGACTATGTAACTGTTGAATATTTAAAGAAGAATTAGAGGACTGCCAAACTCCCATAAGGTGTTTCTGAACATCATCCCAACTGACATTTTGACCATCATATGGCAAAGGTGTAACACAGATCCATTTAAATTGTGCGTGGCAGGCTACAGACATCTGAACTTTAATATGTTGAATTTGATTTCCTATATATACTAATGCTGATTCTAAAACATTTAACCTATCAATAATACCTTTATCTATCTGTTCTTGAGTAAATAAAGCTAAGCTAACATTTTGGGATAAATCATTCACATGATTAGCTGTGTGTACTTCCTGAGCTAAAGCAGTGGCAGAAGCTGCAACAGATCCTATAATGGCTATTAATGCAGAAATTCCTAATATTAACGCAGCTATGAATCTACGTGGTCTCTTCAACATAGCTGTGGCCTGTTCTATTAAATAATAACCTGGAG
>NW_007178868.1:0-833 GCF_000164805.1 Carlito syrichta
ATACAAAGTAGTAGCAATATGAAATAGGTAACCAGATTATAGGTAGCATTATCTTTTAGCTTTATTGCTGAGCACTGCCAGATAAATATTATCTGAATTACGTTGCACGGCTTTTCTTAAGCGTTGAATAATGGCTGGAAAAACAAACAGCAGAAAAAGAACAATCATACCAATAGCAATGAAGTTATAGATCAGATTCCAAATAGAATGAGAAGCCACAAATTGAGAAAGAGAAGTAGTAAATCTAGAAGCCAGTTGAGAAAATGAAAGTGTAGTCAAGTGTGCCTGAGAGATAGCAGAAATTCGACTATGTAACTGTTGAATATTTAAAGAAGAATTAGAGGACTGCCAAACTCCCATAAGGTGTTTCTGAACATCATCCCAACTGACATTTTGACCATCATATGGCAAAGGTGTAACACAGATCCATTTAAATTGTGCGTGGCAGGCTACAGACATCTGAACTTTAATATGTTGAATTTGATTTCCTATATATACTAATGCTGATTCTAAAACATTTAACCTATCAATAATACCTTTATCTATCTGTTCTTGAGTAAATAAAGCTAAGCTAACATTTTGGGACAAATCATTCACATGATTAGCTGTATGTACTTCCTGAGCTAAAGCAGTGGCAGAAGCTGCAACAGATCCTATAATGGCTATTAATGCAGAAATTCCTAATATTAACGCAGCTATGAATCTGCGTGGTCTCTTTAACATAGCTGTGGCCTGTTCTATTAAATAATAACCTGGAGAAGAATACCAAGGCTCCGGGAAGATGAACAGGAACAAAAACATAAGCAGGATGATTAAGAATAAAAACTTGATAA
>NW_007178869.1:0-7119 GCF_000164805.1 Carlito syrichta
AGAGATAGCAGAAATTCGACTATGTAACTGTTGAATATTTAAAGAAGAATTAGAGGACTGCCAAACTCCCATAAGGTGTTTCTGAACATCATCCCAACTGACATTTTGACCATCATATGGCAAAGGTGTAACACAGATCCATTTAAATTGTGCGTGGCAGGCTACAGACATCTGAACTTTAATATGTTGTATTTGATTTCCTATATATACTAATGCTGATTCTAAAGCATTCAACCTATCAATAATACCTTTATCTATCTGTTCTTGAGTAAATAAAGCTAAGCTAACATTTTGGGACAAATCATTCACATGATTAGCTGTGTGAACTTCTTGAGCTAAAGCAGTAGCAGAAGCTGCAACAGATCCTATAATAGCTATTAATGCAGAAATTCCTAATATTAAAGCAGCTATGAACCTACGTGGTCTCTTTAACATAGCTGTGGCCTGTTCTATTAAATAATAACCTGGAGAAGAATACCAAGGTTCAGGAAGATGAACAGGAACAAAAATATAAGCAGGATGTTTAAGAATGAAAACTTGATAAGGATCACCTAAAATACAATTAGCTAAAGTACAATTTATACAAGTAATGTTAAAATGACCATATTCAAATTTCACAAAATAATTAGAATGTGCATAAGCTATTAGCAGAACATAAGGATAATCAACACAAGCTTGTAAAGACATAGTAGACTGTGAAAATGGTCGATAAAGAGTTATCTTTCCTGTGGCTGCAAACAGCTTGTAAAGATGTGATTGTGGGTGTTTTCCAAAAGGTGAAGCATAATAAAAAACAGGAGCTACCCATCCAAAAGGAAACCAAGTATCCAAAGGAGTTGGTGGAGGAATAATCGGATGGGATTTATTCCAAGCATATTGATCAACCTTATTGTTAAGAAATTGTCTAAGATCAACATTAGGTAAAGAGACTGTCCAGTCAAAAATTTTATCAGAAAAATAATCAAGCACTGGTGAACCAGGCACAAACAATCTATAAAATACAGGCTGTTTAGCATTACATACTCTCCATTTTGGGAAGCCTTGTTTGATACTTACAGTATCCCAATAATGTAAAATATGGGAAGTGTCTGAACATAAAGATTTATTAGTAGTGACATCAGTTCTATGATAAATGTATCGGTTTCTAGGATAGTTAACATCTACAGGATGAACAAATCGTAATGCCCAAATACCACTACGGCTATTAGGCGTAGATGCTAAAGGAGAGTCTGTAATAAGTGTTCTATATCTAAGCCACAAACAACCTGGATAAATGTAATTATATGAAAAACAGATAGGAGGTACTCCAGCTATTCCCGAATAATTAAATTCTGATTTAGAAGTAACAGTAATAAAAGAAGAACTTTCTCCTCCCATTAAATGACTATTATTTGTAAAAACCTTAATTTCTGGTTCATCCCAAGTTACAGGATGCAACACAGGAGGATCTGGAACATACGTCCAGTATTTATATTCAGAAAATGAGTTATTCATAATTACAGCTGTAGCACAAGTAGGTACCTGTAATGTAATAACCACAAGCATAGCCAAAAACATCATCTTCGGATCATTAGGATGGCCGCAATTAGTCGCAATTCTTTGGGCTTCTTCAAATAATACTTTAATCTGTCCCCAAGTTGGAGGTTTCTCTTCGGTAGTGGAAGCGGTGGAAGAAGAATCTTCAGACATCAGGGAGTCTTGGGGTTGATGTAGAGGCAGCGACGTTCTCTCTTGTGTGATCGAGGTTTGTGCAATTGAATCCCTCAGCATTCCTCGTCCCCTTGGACTTTTCTGCAACCTCCATCTGGGGTAAGGATGCGGCGGTTGGCGACTCATGATGTCTGATCAGTCGATCTGGTATCCACACAGGAGCGTCAGAATTCTGGGGAAAAATACACGCGTAACCTCGTCCTGCTGTCAATAAGACATCAGGTCCGCGCCATTGTCCAGTCAATAAGTCTTTCCATTTTACTAAAGGTAAAGGGTGTTTTTGAGTGTTCCCATCATGGCGAAGAAAAGCAGTTTTTCCTTCAGAATCAACATTTAAGTGATTAATAACAAACAAGGCATGAGACAAAACATGATGAGGAGAAGCATACTTATATTCATTTTCCTGTAATTTTAAAATTTGATTTTTTAATGTTTGATGAGCTCTTTCTACCATACCCTGTCCCTGAGGATTATAAGCAATTCCTGTAGTATGTTTTATGGCAAAAGTCCGACAGAATTTCTTAAAGGCGCCACCAGTATATGCTGGAGCATTGTCTGTCTTTAATGCATGAGGGATACCCATTACTGCAAAGCAGGCAAATAGGTGCTGTTCCACATGCTTAAAAGCTTCTCCAGTACGAGCCGTAGCCCATATCATATGCGAATAAGTATCCACACAGACATGAACATAGGACAATTTTCCAAAAGATTTAACCTGAGTAACATCCATTTGCCAGAGGCTATTTGGTTTTAAGCCTCGAGGATTAACTCCTGTCCGCAACATAGGCAGTCTAGTAAAACATGCAGGACAGTTACGAACAATGTGTCTGGCAGCTTCCCTGGTAATATCAAATTGCAATCGTAACGCTGAAGCATTTTGATGATGTAAATTATGACTTTCTAACGCCTCATCCATTACTGTTAATATTATTTTTGTTCCAAGATCAGCTATATGATTGCCTTCATGAATAGGACCTGGTAAGGAAGAATGAGCTCTGACATGACCAATAAAGAAAGGCATACTTCTTTGACAAATTAAAGATTGTAATTCCTCCAGCAACCTGAAAATGCTAGAATTAAATGTTAAAGGGGCCGTTTCAATATGAGGGAACAATGTAACTATATATTTAGAATCAGAGTATAAATTAAATGGATCAGATGTTAGTGCTTTAAACACTGCAATTACTGCACGTAACTCTACTCGTTGTGCTGAAGTTTCTTCTGCTAAAAAGGTAAATAATTGGTTATCAATAACATATGCTGCAGTTCCGGAAAAAGATCCATCCGTAAACACTAATTTAGCTGGAGGTGGCAATGGTTGAGAAGAACATTGAGTTGGGAAAATCAAAGCCTTGTTATGTAAAAATTGTAATAGAGGATTACCAGGGAGATGAAATGAAATAGTACCTGTAAAACTCAATAATGCTATAGACCATTCAGGTTCTACAGCTATTAAAACATCCAATTGTTCTTTAGTATAAGGCATAATGATTTCATTAGGATCTGAGCCAAACAATTCCCTGCTTCTTAATCTCCCTTTTTAATCAATTTAGCAGCATAAGTGGGGTAAGCTATTAAAATTCTTTTAGCAGTCACAGGTAAATGAATCCATTCTAATGGTCCTTGTTGCCATAAGCATCCAGTAGGAGTATATTCAGTAGATAATATTATTAATGACCATGGTCGAGAATAGTCAGGTCTCTTAACCTTTTGATCAGCAATTTTGTCTTGTACTAGTTTTAACGCTTGAATGGCTTCCGGAGTTAAACTCCTTGGAGACCGAGGATTCGGATCTCCTCTTAATATATCAAAGAGAGGTTTTAATTCATAAGTAGAAATCTTTAGGTAAGGTCTTATCCAATTAATGTCTCCAAGTAATTTCTGAAAATCATTCAAAGTGTCTAGATTTCTTACCTCCAATTGTAATTTTTGAGGTGTAATGTAATCAGAAAAAATAAGTCTTCCTAAATAGGTAAATGGTGGCTGAGTTTGAATTTTTTCAGGAGCCACTTGGAGACCAAAGTTTTGTAAGTCTTGAATTAATATAGCCAAACCTGTTTCCAAATATAGTTTATCTGGATGAGCCACTAATATATCATCCATGTAATGGATAAGATATATATCCTTGTAGCTTTGTCTAAAATGCTGTAAAGCTGCATCAACATACTTTTGACATAAAGTTGGACTATTTTTCATTCCCTGAGGCAAAACTGTCCATTGAAACCTCTGATGAGGCCTATTCAAATTTGGAGATGGAATACTAAATGCAAATCTCTGCTTATCCTGAGAGGCCAAAGGAATAGTGAAAAAACAATCTTGAAGATCTATAACAATAATATGATATTTATCGGGCACTGCTACAGGAGATGGCAATCCCGGTTGTAAAGCACCCATAGTCTCCATAGTATCATTTATTTTTCTGAGATCATGTAACATTCTCCATTTTCCTGATTTCTTTTTAATTGCAAATACCGGAGAATTCCAAGGACTATTAGAAGGCTCTAAGTGACCGGCCTTAAGCTGCTGTTCTACTATTTCCTGAATTGCTGACAGTTTTTCAGTTGTTAAAGGCCACTGTTCTACCCATACTGGCAAATCATTTTTCCAGGTTATGGGGTCAGCAGTTACAACAGTGGCCTGCATTATAAATTTTTGCCTAGTCCTTGCCTAGAGGGGTTGGATGTAACCGTAATAGGTTCCTTGATACCTTGCAAATCTTTCCCTAAACCTTTATCTGGATGAAAACCCATCTGAATCATCTGAGCACTGGCAAAGGAGCCTTTACTAACTAAAAGAATCCCCATCTGTTCCATAATATCTCTTCCCCATAAAGTAAAAGGGAGAGAAGGTATAACATATGGTTGAAATGTTCCTGAAGACTCTAAGTCAGTCCAAGGAAGCACTTGTGAACTTCTGGCAACATTTTGAGCTGTTCCCAATCCTACTAAGGCAGAAGCAGTTTGTTCTATCGGCCAAGCTTTAGGCCAATCTTTTCCAGCAATACAAGAAACATCTGCGCCAGTGTCCACAAGCCCTTCAATTTGCCTTCCCTGAATCTGAATAACCTTAGTGGGTCTAGATCTTATAACTTCCCTTATCCAAAATGCCATTCCACTGGATCCAAATCCTTTTTCCCCTCTCTCTTCATCAGTTACTGGAGTGCCTGTATCAAAGTAAGGCAACAACAATATCTGAGCAATACGTTGGCCTGCATGAATCATTATTGTTTTAGAGGGAGGTTGAACAAGGATTTGAATTTCTCCAGTGAAATCTGAATCAACAACCCCTGGGACTACAAAAATCCCATTAAGTGAGGAAGAGCTACGTCCTACAATTAATCCTAATGTTCCTTCAGGGAGAGGACCATAAACTCCTGTAGGTATCTTAACAGTAGGAGAATCAGGTGTTAATATTGTTGTGGTGGAGGCACTGAGGTCCAATCCTGCGCTGCCTGGGGTTGCACGGAAGAGCCCATCGATTGTGTTCCTTGAAGGAACGGATTTTTCTTCATTCCCAATGGTAGTGGGCTGGTAGAATTCTGGTTGTAGCTGACAAAATTTGTCCCCGTTATTTGTGGGGCCTGGGACTGGCCCCTCTGGAAGTTTCCCTGCGACTGAGCCTGATTTAAAGGAGGTAAAACATACCCATCCTTATGAATTTTAGATCTGCAATCTTTAGTCCAATGAAATCCTTTAGCACATCGTTGACAAGGAGTAGAAGGCTTGTTGGTTTTGTTATTAGTATTATTAACATCTTTGGTGAAGAAATTAGTTTTAGAAGGGCACTGTTTAGCATAATGTCCTAATTGACCACATCTGAAACAAGTAGTATTCTGGCCCTGTCGTTTCTCTAACATCTGCGTCACAGATTGCCCCTGAAAAGCTGCAGCCATTGCCACACCTTGCAGGTATGCAGGAGTTAAATCAGCGCATGCCTTTATGAAATCAGATAAATCTCCAGTCTTTTTTATAGGCTTTAACAAGGTCTGACAAGCAGGTGAAGCATTTTCAAAAGCCAATTGTTTAATAATAAGATCTTCAGCTACCTTGTTTATAGCTAGCTTTCCTACTGCATCAGTCAATCTAGCAATAAACTCTTCATATGGTTCATCTGATCTTTGCTTCACAGTGGTAAGGCCAGGCATGGTATAATCAGGAGAAGGTAGCCGCTTCCAGGCTATAGTACTTATCTCAGACACAGCCTGAAGCACATCTGGATGTAATTGGGCCTGAGCCTGAGTACCACAATATTCTCCTGTTCCCATATACATATCCATAGAAACATTACCTCTATCTGGACTTCGTTTGGTAAGATTCTGTTCCACAACCTTCCTTTTGACCAACTCTTCATATTCCATCTTCCATAGCACAAATTGTCCTCCTGTCAAACATCCTTTAGCTATTTGGAACCAATCATAAGGAATCATCCACCAACCACGCAGCCCTTCTAAAAAGGCCAATGTATATGGCGCTGTTGGGCCATAATCATGACAAGCAGCTTTTAGGTCTTTTAATAATTTCATTGATATAGGTTCCCATTTAGGGGGTTCAAATTCAAGATCAACAGGAAAACAATGAAGAGAATCTAATTCTAAGGCCTTCTGCACAGTCCCCCGAATTCCCGATAAATGTTTTTTAGGTTCTTTTACCCTTTGGCCACTAGATGGTAGCAGAGACTTATTTTTAGAAACCACAGGGAAAGAAAAATCTGGCCAATCTGGATTCTTATACTTAGCTGCCTCTTCATTCAATTCTGCATCATCATCAGGGGATAACTTGCCTCCAGAATCCTCCTTTTTAGCTACTTCATCCTCCTCAGAGTCCGATTTGCTAGGAAAAGAACCATAGTTAGGATTTAAAACTAATGCTTCTCGCAAGATATTCCATAAGGAATAAGAGTCTTGTGGCATTTGTGTTCCACCATGATCAATGTACCATTTTTTCATATTTTTACCTACCTTGTCCCATGTTTCTAATTCTAAAGTACCCTGATCCGGGAACCATGGATTAACTTTCTGTACAAAATCTAGAAAAGAATTTACTTTATCTCTACTTACCTTTACTCCTTTTTGTTTCAAAGCTTTACACATGATTCGAATATAGGCTCTCCTTTCCTTGGAGCCGCAGTTTCCCATAACTGTAACCATGTACCTAATTTTTAGTAGTCTTGCAATAATTATACAAGGATTGAATCACTCTATTCGGTGATAAGTCACACAGTCCGTCGGCGACGCTTAACACTAACTTGCCTACCTACCCGTGCACTCCCGGGGGGGGCTGCAGCACCCTAAAGCAAGGTCCGTCCTGAAACGAGAGAAACAAACTGGGAAACATATATTTTTATATTACCGGAGTCTGGTCCCTGTGTTCGGGCGCCAAGCTGTCGTGACTTGCACTGACCAGAGGGAGG
>NW_007178870.1:0-756 GCF_000164805.1 Carlito syrichta
CTGCACAGATCCTATAATAGCTATTAATGCAGAAATTCCTAATATTAAAGCAGCTATGAACCTACGTGGTCTCTTTAACATAGCTGTGGCCTGTTCTATTAAATAATAACCTGGAGAAGAATACCAAGGTTCAGGAAGATGAACAGGAACAAAAATATAAGCAGGATGTTTAAGAATGAAAACTTGATAAGGATCACCTAAAATACAATTAGCTAAAGTACAATTTATACAAGTAATGTTAAAATGACCATATTCAAATTTCACAAAATAATTAGAATGTGCATAAGCTATTAGCAGAACATAAGGATAATCAACACAAGCTTGTAAAGACATAGTAGACTGTGAAAATGGTCGATAAAGAGTTATCTTTCCTGTGGCTGCAAACAGCTTGTAAAGATGTGATTGTGGGTGTTTTCCAAAAGGTGAAGCATAATAAAAAACAGGAGCTACCCATCCAAAAGGAAACCAAGTATCCAAAGGAGTTGGTGGAGGAATAATCGGATGGGATTTATTCCAAGCATATTGATCAACCTTATTGTTAAGAAATTGTCTAAGATCAACATTAGGTAAAGAGACTGTCCAGTCAAAAATTTTATCAGAAAAATAATCAAGCACTGGTGAACCAGGCACAAACAATCTATAAAATACAGGCTGTTTAGCATTACATACTCTCCATTTTGGGAAGCCTTGTTTGATACTTACAGTATCCCAATAATGTAAAATATGGGAAGTGTCTGAACATAAAGATTTATTAGT
>NW_007178871.1:0-414 GCF_000164805.1 Carlito syrichta
TCTAAGATCAACATTAGGTAAAGAGACTGTCCAGTCAAAAATTTTATCAGAAAAATAATCGAGCACTGGTGAACCAGGCACAAACAATCTATAAAATACAGGCTGTTTAGCATTACATACTCTCCATTTTGGGAAGCCTTGTTTGATACTTACAGTATCCCAATAATGTAAAATATGGGAAGTGTCTGAACATAAAGATTTATTAGTGGTGACAGCATTTCTATGATAAATGTATCTGTTTCTGGGATAATTAACATCCACGGGATGAACAAATTGTAATGCCCAAATACCACTACGGCTATTAGGTGTAGATGTTAAAAGAGAATCTGTAATAAGTGTTCTGTACTTAAGCCACAAACAACCTGGATAAATGTAATTATATGAAAAACAGATAGGAGGTACTCCAGCTATTCC
>NW_007178872.1:0-804 GCF_000164805.1 Carlito syrichta
TCAACTGACTAGCTAAGTCAGTTAGTTAAATCAGCTGGCAATCCAGCTGCCGAGCAGGGTAGCTAGCTAGTTAAAGCAGCTGGCTAGCTAGCTGGCTAGCAAGTTAAGTCATCTAGTTAAGTCAGCTCGCTGGCCAGCAGTTTAGATAGGTAATGAGGTAGTTAATTCAGCTGGCAAAGCCAGTGCAAAATGTTGGTAGGTAGCTAGTTAAGTCAGCTGGCTAGCCATCAGTCTTTCTAGTTATGTCAGCTAGTTAAGTCAGCTGGCTATATAGCTGTCTAGCTAGGAATCTAGCTAGCTAAATCTGCTGGCCAGTCAGCTAGCTAATTCTTTAAGTCAGCTAGTTAAGTCAGCTGGCTAGGCTACTGGCTAGCTAGTTAGCTAGGCAATAAAGTCACCTTGCTAGACAGCTGGTCAGCTAGTTAAGTCTGCTAGTTTATTCAGCTGGCCAATCAGCTTGCTGGCTAGTTAAATCAGTTAATTATGTCAGTTGTCTAGCCAGCTGGCTATCTAGTTAAAAAACTTCTTAAATGAGATGTGTCGCCATCTGGCTTGCTAGTTATTTCAGCTAGTTAAGTCAGCTTGGTAGCTAGGCAGCTGGCTAGTTAAGTCAGCATTATATGTCATATAGCTAGTTATTTAAGTCAGCTATTTAAGTCAGCAAGCTATATGATAGCTAGCTAGGTAGCTAGCAAGTTGATTCAGCTAGTTAAGTTAGCAGGGTTACTAGGTAGCTAGCAATTTAAATGAGCTATTTAAGTCAGCTGGGTAGCAGGTTAAGTCTGTTAGTAAGACAGCTGGAGA